>NC_061102.1:54732215-54787215 GCF_015104395.2 Macrobrachium nipponense | reverse complement strand
TATATATATATATATATATATATAAATATATATTTATATATATATATATATATATATATATATATAAAATATATATATACATATATATATTATATATATATATATATATATTAGGGCTTGTGCCTTGTATGATATGGCGCCCTATGAGGTAATGTTAGACTAGCGATAAACTTACGCTAAGTCGGTTGGTATTGCACTTCCATGTTCAATGGAGTGTTGGGGTGTTTTGAGATCACTTACGAAGTTGGTATTATCTTTACGACGATGTGTTAAACTCATGGTTCGGTGAGGTTCTTGTAGAAAAACACAAGGTATAAAAAAATAGTATATTCTTCTGAAGTTTTACATGATGGAAGATCAGGTATGATCGTACAAGTCTTCTATGACGATAGCTTGATCGCTTCTGCCAATGATGATGGCTAATCCTATTCCTCTACATGATAAAAGCTTAGGTAAAGAGTACAGGTCTTCTAATGACGATAGCTAACTCTCTTCTGCCAATGATGATGGCTAATCCTATTGCCTCTACATGATAAAGCTTAGGTAAAGAGGTACAGGTCTTCTAATGACGATAGCTAACTCTCTTCTGCCTGTCTACCATCTCTGTTACAAGTTATGAAGGAACAGACAGTAGTTCGAACATATGAACATACTATCAGATGACATAGTTTCATACGAACACACAATCGAATGAGACACGCTACAGATCACGTAGGCCGTTTGAATAATAGGTCGGGGTAGTTGTCTCAAGCAGGGAGCTTGGACTAATGTTTATAAACAATTGAATGACTACAGGTGACGGCATGTTATCTTAGCCTACATACTTGTATACGTCATCTTTAGCGTCTCTAGTCTGATCACATTCCTGCAAGCAATCTGGTTGACCTCTTTAGTTTTTAGACTTTTATATATATGTACTAACATTGCCATATTTTTTATTATGTAACACTTACATTAGCTCGGTCAGCTACCAAAACCAGCTACTGAATTTACTCAAACTTGACTGCATCTGACTTATAGGAGTGTGATACAGACACTATGTGAATATATATATATATAAGTAAATAAAAATTCATTGTGTACATGAATTTGATTCAAGTAATAAAATATAAAACAATGATATTGGTAAATAATAGTGATCACATGATATAATATAATGATACAGTTTTTTTCCACTTTCATCTCTTTAAGATACTTATGCTACAGAAAAATCTAATGTACTCTGATAATTGCATAGAATGAAGATTAACATGATAAAAATCATATTTTACTGATAAAAAATATCATATATGAATTGATAAAAATTATTAATGTTATGCTGATTGATTCGTTGATTTCTGATTCATTAATCAATATACTAACTCATATATAACTGCAGATATTGGGAAGATAAAAGGTAACAGATTGATTATAGGCTACCTGATTTGTTTATACATTGGTATATGGATTCATATAATTATGATTAATATATGTGCACTTTAAATAGATTCCTACTGCGTACACGCAAAGATATATTTAGATTCTGTTATTTATGATCATTTATATAAGAGATTCCTATTGCGTACACGCAAAGATATATTTCGACTCTGTATTTATGATCAATTATATATTAGGATACATGATACTTTATATTATATAAGGATACATGACCGAGGTATACTACTTCACTTTTAACTAGCTTTCGAACAACTTTTCGTCCATTACACAGTTCCAGACAACCACCTTTAGCCAACTTGAAACGGCCTTTTTCAATGGGTTAAAAACAAGGGGAAAATTTGCCTGGGCGGGTCCAACGTTCCATTTTGCGCTCATACTTATTCTCTGCATCCTAAGCTACACGATTCCGTTTCGCGATGAAAAAAAAATCATCCCCAGCACGAGTCCTTCGCCAGCAAAGTAGAGTTGAATATCCTTCCGGGTCGTAATTGTCGGAAGTATGTCCCTTTTTGTAGTCGAATTCCGACAGCCGCTGGAGCGTTTCCGCATTAAACGAGATTAACGACGAGATACGGTGTCGGTCGAAGAAGTCCATGAAATTCCTTTCACATTGTAGGCGGTTGTTACTTGACTGTAGTCGTCCGCTGCGACGAACGATTTTTTGAAGTTGCTATGTGAAACTCTCGTACTGCAGGATACTGTAACCGGTTCCATTAATCAGCCTGCAAGTGAAATTATACTTGTCACAAGGGCAAAGTAAATTCAGACGACATCCAAATACAGGGGAGGGGGGGGAGAGAGCCATTTAGACCAGACTTAACCCACATGAATTCGCTGATATTTCGGAATTCAAAAGAGTCCGCTGTACAAACTTTTTTGATCCATGGCATTAACAATGAGTGAACCTATCCAGGTCTATGATGACTTGTAAAAATATCCAGAATTATAAAAAATAAATAGATATCATTACGAATCTCAAAGAAAATTCGATATTACTGGTAGTAAGTTTACTAAGACAAAAGAAGTGGAAAACGGAGCTAATTGTAAGATTGCCAGGCAACATAAGAGTCAAAGAGAAGATTAATCATGATTCTATGTGCCCTAACAGGAAAATTTCATATTCAATTTTCTCGTGCGCATCCTCTGAGGTTAACTTTTAAAACATTATTAATAGGTAGGAGATGCAACGAAAAAAACCCCCAAAAAACCCACTATGTAACTAATTTCTATATAAACTTTGGTTTTTCCAAGAAAATGTGACATTTTCCCATGAAGTGATTTACTTGAATTGTAATAGGCTAATGTTGCAAGTAAATATTTCTTATCCACATTGATAATTCTAAATGTCCGTTTACCCATGTCATAAGCTGAATTATTGACTCTAATTGTCTATGAGGTTCAGAAAAAAAAATTAATTCATTTGGTTGTTATAGAAATTCTTATTTGCTTATATTGTTCATTAATTTTAAAATGATTACAAGTCCTTAACTAATTGCATTACACACACGGATAAGAATATGTTATGTGGCCTGTCATGTGACCTATGAACCACATGCGAAGTTCATGAGCTGAGCATTCCTTTCTCCAGTCAATCCGCTTTTGCAAGCAGAGACGACACACAGATGAGCCTGTGTAAGCAGATTATTGAGGTTAAAAGGAACAAATGCTGATACGGCAATGATGAACGTCGTCACTTGGCAGGAGATTGCTCTCAGCCAGCTAAGAGTTACGTTACTTGCTGTAAGAGATACGACTTTAGTATTTTCAAATGATATTTTAGTGTTTTAAATTCTCCACCCGCATGAGAAGATGTCTGAAAAAAAAAAAAAAAAAAAACAAAAAAAAAAAACAGTACCAAAATTGAACAATATATTAGTTTCATGTTGGCATTATGTTAAATAAATATTCCTTATTCAAACTATATGAAAAGGTTTCCATACAAATTCTATATATATTATTAGCCCTGATAGATTCATATAGGTTATTCCATAAGATAATATTTTCACTTCTAGACCTTCCTGACTTTAAATCTCTTTTATTTTATTTTTATTTATTTTATTTATTATTAGTTTATTTATTTATTTATTATTTATTTAATTTTTTTTTTCATTGACTACGAATATAAATCACCGGGACAGACAATATGTCAGTAGATTTTGGATATGTGTTTGAACTTTTAGCTTATTTGTCATTACTAAAGAGTTAAGTTAGAGTTCAAATCTTTACGCATATTATTTGGATATTTAATTATCTATGGTTACGTTTTGCTTATGATTTTATCTGATTCCTTTTTTATTATAATTTGTAACCCTTCCGACTTCTTACGGAGTGTATTATATTGACTCCACTTGTATCCATATTTATTTTATTTTTTTATATTTATTTATTTATATATATATATATGTTTGATAAATTAATGGTTGGCTTGAATATGTGGAAAAGTGTTCTAGCGGCGTACCGTATAGGCTACTTGCGGCATCAATTCTATAGATACAAGATATAAATGATAAAGGTATTTAAAACCGCGAGAACCGCTATAATCCGGTCGGATCCAATATCACGAGTTGTAACTCGTAAGGACATTGACACTTCCTATTTAATTATCCGTTATTCTACCAAACCGATTGACTCGGGTGATCAAATATATTATTGGTTTTCTTAATGGAAAGGAATTCACACAAGTGTTAATGGAGATTATTATTGAATTTACACACCACGAGTCACAGATTATTATGTGTTGAATTCCATATTTACTGATTTAGCACTCATAAATATTCGTAACGCACTCAATTGCGGTGTTTGTTTTTAGTGCTATTAATTCTATATAACGTGTCAAGGAACTATTAACACTAAGAAGTGTTTATTCCCTCTGTCAGACTCGTAATTCTGTTAATAATTCTACGTATATTCCTTTCAAGATTGATTTGGCACAGGATAGGCCCCTAAAACTGACAGGTGTCTTAGTGTATCCCTTGTTTTCATGACACGTGTTACAATTAGTTATGTGCTTTTTATATCTGTAAGCATTGTAGGCCAGAAAACAGTGATTTGGCTTTCTGTGAAAAAGGAGGGAACCCTGGATGACGGAATGCCAACCAGTTTATGACGATTGGTATGAGAAAGATTATTACTACTACCTGGTCGTTAGTCATCTGCTGTGTTCTTCGGGTTTACCTCGTCACAGACCTACATATAATATTACATTTGATTACATTATTCTGATACACATACTTTAAATATACTTTTGCTTTAGGGTTTCTGCTCGAAGTGTGTATTGTTTTTGCTTAGCCGCTGACCCTGTTTCCGTTTCGAAGTGTTTATTGTTTGGGTTATGTCTGTTGACGCTTGCTTTGTTCAGTTTGTAACAGTTCTGCCGCCTCCGACCCAGATATTCAATGCTCGCGATCTCTTGGGTTAGGAATTTTCTTGTTTAGATACGGTTTTAAACAATAGGCACGGATGTTTCTATATCTTTTAGTCCAATTAATGGTTCTTTGCTGTATGGTGCGGATTGCGGGATAATGCGTCAGCTATGATATTTGCTTTCCCAGGTAGATATCTTATCTTGGCTCCAAAGACCTGAATGATCATTTGTCACCGAGTTCCTTTTGGACTGTGATTAAAGCCCTTGAAAAAACTCGGTAAAGGACTCATGTTCAGTAAGGACTTTATCAGGATAGCCATAGATTATGAACTTAAAACGTACTAGTGAGTTAAAGATACCTAGCCCTTCCTTGCCTATTACTGCATATTTACTTTCAGAGGCTTTAGTTTACGTGAATAAAAGCTATAGGGAAGAACTGTTTTATCATATTACTGAAGTTGTAACCCTCTTACCCCTTGGTCTGAGGCGTCTGTTGCAATAAAAAAAAAATTCCTTATTTAAATCAGGGATTTTTAAGTTAGGTAAGCTGCATTTTCCGCTTTTAAGATATCGAACGCCTGTTGATGCTTTTCAGCCATAATAAATCTACGCTCTTCTTCGTAAGATGTTGTTAAAGGAGCTGTCATGATTGAAGAGTTACATATTTTACATACGATTGTAATACCCACTACAGCGCAAAAGTGCTGTATCCCCCCCCCTTTTACGTTAATAAGTACCGGAAAGTTATGAATAGCCGACACCTTACCATGGACTACTTTTAAGACTTGACTAGACACATAAACCTAGATAAACATGTTCGGTTTTTAAAAAACTCACGTTTGATATTTACTCTGAGATTATTTGTCTTTGCTCTGTAGCACTAGCTCTAGTTTATGTGAATGTACTTCTAGGTATTAGAAAGGATTACAAGATCATCCATAGGCATGTAGGTTATCCCCCTAAAAGTCTCCAAACACTATATGTAATTGGGGCGCAACGTAAGCCGGAGGCATACGTAAAAAATTGATAATGTCCCTGGGTGTGCTGAAAACGGTGTATGAGGTACAATCACTTAGGTAATGGTATCTGGTAAAAGCATTTAAGTAAGTCCAAGTTGGTGAAAAAAAATTTATTCTAACCTAACAGAGATAAGATGTCGTCGGTACATCGCACTGGAAACTATCGGAAGTCGTTTCCTTGTTTAAGCGACAGAATCTACGCAGATACGCCAAGTCCGATCTTTTATGGCATGACGTTTGAGGGAAAAATTATATGGGCTTATTTGATTTCCTAATGACTCCTATTATTAACATATTTCAACTTCGTCATTTATCTCTATTTTGAAATTTCCATTGGTGTTCTACACGAAGGTACGTATATAGCTTTATGTTTGTCCTTAGACCGTATTTTGTTTTCAATGACATCCGTTTTTCTCCCAGAGATCACTCGCTAGTGGAGAAACTTCCTGGTATTCAGGTAGAAGATAAAAAAAATTCTGCTGAATCACCTCTGCTTGAATGACTTTACGGATATTACTTTAGATAGATTATCAGAGAGATTCATCCACGACTGGTTGGGCGTGATTAAAAACTAGCAACAATAAAAAATGCGATATTTATAACTTCCGTATCCACGATATGTATACTTTTAGGGCTTTGTTCGCGAAATCGTTATATTTCAGAGTGTCGGGAAGGATTAAAAATTTCATTTCCCAGCAAAGTCTTTTTACACGCACTAAGACATTCGAGGGTGCATGCTTCTCGAGATTTTTTGCTGCAAAGTACGACTGCGGTTGTGGGAGAATTTCTGGTTGGGTCATTTTGAACAATGTTTATGATTTATGAGACAAATGTATAGTTTCCTTTATATAAGTTATTATTTGATTAACTGTCTCATTTTTGTTCAAACGGATTTTAATGTTTGAAGGTTTATAGGATTTTCCTTTGATAAACAGCCTTATTTTGCAGGATGTAAGATAATATTTTGTATACCCTTAGATGGATCTTACAATTACACTAGATACAGATCAATGTTTTTTATAACTATAGAGGTATCTGTAAACGCTCGCTTATCGGACTTCTCATTAGGGAAGTTCGAACAACAGACGGTGAGTCCGTAAATACTGGTAATTAATTGTACTAAAGGAATAAATAAGATTATTTCTAACTTTTTACGGCGCGTACAGTCGGCTAATCCACACTACTTATAATACCTTATGTATTTAAAAAAAAAAAAAAACGAAAAAAACCTGCTCTGATTACTTTATACGGTCGTGTGATGCATAGGGAAATTCCTTTTTAATTTTAAAAAGGTATTTGGGATGTATGATCCAACATCGCTTTTTCCCCACTCTGCTAGAGTCGCTTATTGTGTGGAATTTGCTTTGCTTTGAACACTTCGGCAGTTTTTTGACTGACCTTGACCGCTTGACTAGGTGACACAGTCACCGAGTTTGCTTGTTTGATTCTGAACGGGCTACTGTTTCTATTTCTTTTTGTAATTAAGTAGGATCCTTCTCTTTATTACCATCGGCAACGTATGTGTGTTTTTAGCATTATGTTGCTGGTTACGTATAAAGCAATGAATGACGAACTATTAGGAACTGAGCGATTACTAATAAGACAAGTTATCACTACTGCATACAATATTAACTGTTCGACTTCATTCTTGCTAAAATTTGAATAGTGAGGGATCCTGGTCATCGCGTTTAGCCTGATGAAAGTTTTTTACAGACATGTTATTCCTTGCAATCCAGCCATATTTTTAAAGTTAAGTTGAGTCATTGAGGTTCGATATTTTATATAACTCAAAAAACTCAAGGCTAAAACTGCGATCGGGACTTTGCAAAGGAGCATTTATTGTCATGACCCGAAATAGTGTTACCTCTAATTTATATAGATTTGTACGGGTGTTCCACTTGTTTTTTGTGTGTTTTCTAATCACTACGGTGCTTAACGACCCTATCCATGCATCTGTATAAATACAGACGTCCACTGCGTAAACGCATATTCACTGTTTAATATGATTTTGTTACGTAAGGGATTAATAATCACCCAAAATGATAAAATTAACATAGTATATGATTATGATATTTCGTAGAACTTCTGGAAACAGACACTCAAAGATAAAAACTCGCAGTAGCGAAATCTCAATGATGTAGATAATTTCTGTAAAAAAGTAAGATTAAGAATGTCTCGTAACTTCAGCCACAGGAATAACGAAATTCGACCTGTAAAGGAAACACTCAAAGTTACTCCAAATGAATAAAAAATTGTACTTAGCTTGCTTTTGTGGGAAGTCACGGTGTTCCGATAACGACACACGGCCTTGGTCCTCCTTCTCTATTTAGCGGACGACATGGTTTGGCTTCAGTTTCCCCCCGTGCGCGTTGTTTCGATGATTCGAGCCCTTAAAAATCCGATGCTGCAGACGCGTTCGGTTTGTTTCTTGCAGTGCCGGAAACGCTCACTAACGATGTTTTCTTGAATGATTCTAATGAGAGACGAAGCTTCCGTTGCCGTAGGAAAAGACACGCTCGGTTTTGTTTCTTGAAGTTATTCACTAACGATGATACTAAGTTGCTTGACGAATCTTGTTGTTTTCCGGGGGGGGGAAAGTTCGCTCACTCTGATGATACTAGGTTGCTTGAAGAATCTGCTGCTTTTCGTCGTCGTTGACTTCATGATTTATTATTCTGTTTTTTCTTCGTAGGACGTTGTAGAGTTCTTCTGGTCCGCTGGCCACCAATTATTAGGGCTTGTGCCTTGTATGATAAGGCGCCCTATGAGGTAATGTTAGACTAGCGATAAACTTACGCTAAGTCGGTTGGTATTGCACTTCCATGTTCAATGGAGTGTCTGGGGTTTTGTAGATCACTTACGAAGTTGGTATTATCTTTACGACGATGTGTTAAACTCATGGTTCGGTGAGGTTCTTGTAGAAAACACAAGGTATAAAAAAAATAGTATATTCTTCTGAAGTTTTACATGATGAAGATCAGGTATGATCGTACAAGTCTTCTATGACGATAGCTTGATCGCTTCTGCCAATGATGATGGCTAATCCTATTCCTCTACATGATAAAGCTTAGGTAAAGAGGTACAGGTCTTCTAATGACGATAGCTAACTCTCTTCTGCCAATGATGATGGCTAATCCTATTCCTCTACATGATAAAGCTTAGGTAAAGAGGTACAGGTCTTCTAATGACGATAGCTAACTCTCCTCTGCCTGTCTACCATCTCTGTTACAAGTTATGAAGGAACAGACAGTAGTTCGAACATATGAACATACTATCAGATGACATAGTTTCATACGAACACACAATCGAATGAGACACGCTACAGATCACGTAGGCCGTTTGAATAATAGGTCGGGGTAGTTGTCTCAAGCAGGGAGCTTGGACTAATGTTTATAAACAATTGAATGACTACAGGTGACGGCATGTTATCTTAGCCTACATACTTATTGTATACGTCATCTTTAGCGTCTCTAGTCTGATCACATTCCTGCAAGCAATCTGGTTGACCTCTTTAGTTTTAGACTTTTATATATATGGACTAACATTCCATATTTTTATTATGTAAACACTTACATATATATATACACACACACACACACACACACACACACATATATATATATAATATACATACATACATATGCAGCCGTGGCTCTCTAAACTGACACCAAATATCTTGAACTATTTTTAGTTCCCAGAGTAAAATCAGAATTGCGACTGACAAACTTTCTTTTCCAAGGACTTCTTCCTAGACACAATTTTTACCAAGGCAAGAAAGAAAGGCTTAAAAAAATACTCCTGTTCAATCCAGGTTTTCTTTGAGGTCATTTGCCCAAATTTACTGTCATTATGAAACAAAAAAAAAAGCTGTATATTTGGCAATTTTACTTCATACTAATTTCAGTTTTTCTTCTCGTGAACCGTTTTGTTGGTATGGTGATTTTACGTTGCATGGAACCAGTGGTTATTCAGCAACGGGACCAACGGCTTTACGTGACTTCCGAACCACGTCGAGTGAACTTCAATCGCCAGAATTACACATCTCCCACCCCTCAATGGAATTGCCGAGAATTGAGCTCGCGGCCTCCGAGGTGGCACCCCAAGACCAAACCGATCATGCCACTGAGGCGCTCCATAAACAGTTTTAGTAAAGATTACTTAATTTCTATTCAAATACCAGTTTTTTTCTCTCTTGTAGACCGTTTTAGTAGTTACTTCATTTCTGTTCGAATTCCACTCTCTCTCTTTAGTTATTGTTTCTTTACATCTATTCAAATTTCTCTCTCTTGTAGACCATTTCAGTAGTTTACTTCATTTGTACGAATTCCACTCTCTCTCTCTCTCTTTATTGTTTCTTTATTCAAATTCTCTCTTGTAGACCATTTTAGTAGTTTACTTCATTTCTGTTCGAATTCCAGTCTCTCTCTCTCTCTGTGTTGTTAAAAAATGTCTGCGTTGCTTCCAATTGAGCCTCTGCGGTCAACTAGAGTAAATTATAAGCACAGTTCTTAAGTGAAACCTACACTAGTTATCTCTGGAGAGAGAGCAGTCCTACAGAAGATCAACATGAGAAAAAAAATTTTTTTAATCACCTACAGAAGTTCAACAGAGAAAAATGACAAATTTTTAATCAATTTTTATTTTTTATGGCTAACAAACCTCAGGTCTTCACAGCAAGATAATCTTCTTGCGCCAGCTGGAAACCGGTTAAAAACATAGATTGTAAAGCAAGGAAGGAATCTGTGGCATCTGGCAACTCATCCATGTACGAAGTGGAAGGTGGTCATAAACCAGGCATAGAACCCCGTGGTGCATCAGTCTTTTCCTCCAACCAAGGAAGAGAGAGGGGCGGCTAGAGTAGGCAGTTAACGTTAAGATCTCGAGTTTATTAGCTATGAAAAATGCAAATTGATTCAAAATTTGTCATTTGTTCATGCGCGGAACAAACCTTCGGTCTTAACAATAGTATAAGACTTATATTGGAGGGAGGTACAAGGACCATAAACCGGCTGGGGGTTTAACCCACCTGACCACCTTAACTAGAAGAAAGTTCTAAAGAAGGGGGTCCGAACCCATGAGTGAATAGCCAATCGGATATCTAAAAACCCAGCCATCTGGGTTGAAATACAATGGTATACGACAAGATTTATTGTACTCCAGGAACTAAAGAAAACTCTGCCCGTTCAAGCACAGAGGTTTGTCACCACTCCTCACCCCTTGCTAGGGAGAGGAGCACTTGCCACTGAATAGCAGGTGTCTATTGTATAGTGACAATACAAACAATGTACGTATGCCTTAAAATATCCATCCATGGGGATGGCAGGGCACTTCCCTTGTGTTAACTAACAATCTTGAAAGAAAGGTAGGTATTTTGAACAAGGAAATATCTTGCCTTCAGAAAAAATCGGTCTAGATTCCAGGAATGTTAGCACAACTCAAGGACATCAAATTTCATGTGTGGTATCAACAACTTCCTGGAATTACAGTTCTTTTAACCATTCTTTTGGGTATAAGGAAAATACTGATCAAAACAACAGACCAACACTGGGCAAGTTCGTCGCAGGAACACGTTTACTCACAAAACAAGGGCACCTAAGTTGAGTGGGACTGAAAGAAGCTGCTTCTCAAGGAGGTTTAATCTTGGTTTAATAGGGTGCATTCTCAGAAGAAAACAAACTGGCAATAGGAGTTAGATAAGCAATAAAAACTCCACTAACATTCGCTAAAGCTTATTGACCAGATGAAAAAAACCAACATCATGAAAACAACTTTACAAGGTTTTGCCACTTTAGATAAAGGTGGAATAACAGAACTGACAGTAACACAAAGTGCAACCAGATACGTGAAGATTAGACCGATAATGCAATCAGATGAAAAGAAAGACTACTAACAAGTACAATGGCTAGAAATATAAAAAGGGCACCTGGAAAGTCAAAACCAGCATCGCCCAAAATGCAAACTACTATGGTAGTAGTAATTATCAGTCTATTAATCAACCACCATCATGAAGAATCAATATGGAGTAGATGAAAGCTCAAAATACAAATAGTATTATGCTACTAATCCTGGGAGAACTCGGAATGTCGGAAAAACAGAAGAATGATACTATTCTGATGGGTAGTCTGAAGATGTGCGTGCAGTGGTCTTTCTGCAATTACGGTAACAAAAGTTTAAGAATATGATAAAAGGTGTGAAGTTAAAGTATTATACTTAATGGATTCATAATGAACAACTCGTCCGCAACAAAAACTATTTCATCACGACATTCTTTTATGCAAGTTTGAATTGTAGTCAAGCAAGGCGAAGACTGATATAGAACGAATCCAAGTTTATTATTTTGAGGGAGTTTAACCATACCACCTAGCTTATCATTTACTTAGCTTTCTCAGGACTGGCCCAAAGGATTTTGATAACAGTTTATGTTTTACCGAATAAATTTCTTTATTTTTCGATTAGCTGAACTGAAAATGAAGTCTAACAAAACTTGCATAAATTGGGTCATGTTGGCTATTCATCAAACATACCAATATCAAACTAGTGACCCGTTTCAAGACAAGTAAAAATGACCTTATCTTTTGGTTTGATGCCTGTAGGAACCTGTGTTATATATGGGGGACTACAGTAAAATTAAGTATAGGGAGTTTTAACACCGGAAAAACATAAAAAATGTAAGACTAAAGACTAATAGCAGAGACCTATATCTCTGACAGTTCCATAAATGCAGAAGTTTCCCCAGCTTTTCTCCTACAGAACATGGTACAATGCAATTCTCAGTCCCAACAAATACTTTACTTGAGTAAAGATTCTCTGCAAGGTTAGATGTAAGTGCTAATGGCAAATTCATTCACACAAAATGGAAGCACATCCCAAAATAAGCCCTCCTCTTCTTATCTGTAATTCGACCAGTTGGGCTTGCCATCACAAGCTGTGTGTAGGATCTCAAATTAATTTTTGTCAGGCTTGAAGATTTCTAGTTTTCAGAACCAAATAAAAATCGATTGCAAAATAGAACCTCGATTGTCATCCTTCCCACTAGCCCCCGTCCCCCCAAAAACAGCAACAGATAGGAGTACTGGTAAATTACTATCAATACTTCTTACCTTTACTTAGGTCATACCTTTATTTGGAAAAAGTCCTAAACATGCGAAATTTTAATTATTGGTGCCTGGTCTTATGACCAAGTGTGTCATTATGCATCAAGACCCAGAATTTAATGGAATTTGGTTCAATAAAGTTACATAAGAAAATATTACAGATAAGAAACTGAAGCATATTTGAAATAATGCAAGTTCGAAATTATTTTTATCACTCATGAGAGACATATACCTAACAAATGATGATGAATCCCTTTAAAGATATCCAAAAATTCATAAACTAAGGTGGTATGGTTTTCTGGCAAAAGCTCTACTTGCTTATCTATTTTTCCCAAAATTTGGATGAACCACATTACCCTCTACTGAAAAACATACACAGTGGTGATTGATTTGAAGTGTGCTCACCATGAAATACAACTACCAAAGGTCAATAACTTTGTTTTCAATAAATGTCTAAAGCTAAAGTTTCCACATTTAAAATTTTTCCTTTAAAAATTAATCCTACCGTCATCTACATGCCTACCGAGTTACTCAAATTATCAATCTCTTCAGCTCAGCCAATCAAAACTTAGTTAAAACATTACCTTAAATAAGCAAAAGGTTGCTGTACAAATCAACTTCTGGGGCCTCCCTTTCTGCAGTCCTTTGTAGTTTCTTCCATCACTTAGAGAAATCTTGATGGACCTCATAATTTAACAATAGACAGTGTTTCACGAGTAAAACAAATATATTATTCATACCTGCCTTTCTAGTGGTTGTCCAATTGCTCGTTTTGGTACTCAGAACGATCTAAAGGTAAAAGGTATGTACTTTTGCCATATCAAATTACATGCTCCTTGTATTGCCTCAACAATAGCATTGCCATTAGACATGAAAAATCTGAACCTCTAGACAAATATTGGCTGGAGAGAGAGCGAGAGCAAGAGATATACACACTTCATATTTGTTCTATATTGATCCTCCAGATGATAGGATTTTCTTGAATGGGTATTTCATTGAATAGGCTCAGTAAACTGGATAACTTTTGACTAGTTTACTACGCTGGTAAAATTGCTAGATAATTATTACTAATCACTTATATATGCTTCCAGATAAATCATTTGTTAATAACTTGGCCTTTGAATTCTGCATAAGAAAAAAAAAAATCATCTTCATGCTGCTTCAAATAAATCTTAAACTGGGAAAAAATTATGCAATCACTTTTAAGAAAATCCAACTTGTATTTTGTCTCGAGGTTCACAGGAAATTAATATAAGAATTACATCCTATTAAAAAAAAAAAAATTTCAAACCAGATGAATTAGAGGTGCGGCCTTTTTCAAGTACAAAAGGACTTACAGTAGAGGCCCCTACACAGCCTTACAATACATTAGTAAACTTTAAAGGGCCATGGTCAGGTTGTAGTACTACTACTGTGGAATTACCATCCCTGATCCAAGTTTGACACTAGATAAAAATCCAAGCAATACTGGAAACCAACTATGTCGAAAGCTGGGACTTCACCTTTCAAAAAGTGATCAACCCTTAATTTTGACTGGGGAAACAAAAGCTGGTAAAAGGTTTAAAAATGTCAGGACAGTAAGTCACAAAAGGGATCACGTTTAAAAAATAAATTATCTCTGCTGGCATAACATACTTTCTATTTCACTTCAAAAGCCTTGAGAATTTCTTTCAAGCTAAAAGCCTGGAGAAGACAAGACCTATATACAGGAGACTGCAAAACCACCTTGTGACAGAAATAAAGGAATAATATTCATGGTAACACTCAAAGAACTCTTGACTAAAAGTTGCATTCCAATGGGGATTTACTACTTCTGATGAAGAAATGAACAAAAACTATAATTTTCGAAAATAAATTTAGAACAATATATCAAGACAACCATCAATCAAAAGTCAACTTAGTACTGGCATTGAATGCACCAAAATATAATCACAGGAACCCAATTTTACTACGACAGAAAGATCAACCTAGTTAGGCAGACACGTACTGCACGTCTCAAATTTTATATTTATAACTGGTGTAAAGCCACACTTGACTGCAAACACTCGTAAATATTTACATCCAAGAGCAAAATACATCTTTTAATTCATCACATGAAAAATTACCAGTTAATTATAATCTCCAGCAGATCTTCCTTGCAAAGACAGTGATGATACAATAACAGACACAAGTTGAAGAAATTCATGTGGAGCAAGTTGAATACTTTAGAGTTCACAATAAAGTAGTTTAATTTCATTTTGTCACCTTATAAGCAGTACCTTAACGACCACTAATTTACACTAGCACTACTTTCTGTAGTCAAAACTTTACATGCAATTCAACAACAAAGTTACAAACCATAAAAAAAAAGCCTCGAGCCACAAGAAAAAGCAACCTCCACATAATACAGTATATACTTAAACTTACAAGAAAAAAAAACCAAAGGAGCATAAACACATCAGTTTTAGTGACGTTTATTATTGGTCAGTGCGACAAAATGTGCTACAGCCGCATATAGAACAGCAAAGTAGTGAAAAAGATATCCAAAACTTTAGGCTACTAATTATGGAATGATTTTCTCAAGTCATTCTATACCTAAATGACATAGGGAAAGGTAAACAAAAAAAAAGGGGGTCTATAAAATGGTTCAATCAAAGGATTCCTTTTATCTGTCAAGACAATATATCCCAATGTTTGACCAGTCAACAATCCTACAGTGATACTTCTTGATCAATAAATAAAAAAAATCATGTGGCATGCAATGATACTTCACAGGCATTATATTGAGTATAAAATATTCAATCAAACCTCTCAGCATTCATTTCTCATAAATAAAGAGATAATCACCTCCACTCACAATATGACAGTTCAATGTTTGGCTAAAAAGTGAAAATAAAGCTCTTTTAGTACCTAAAAGTCAGAGGAAAGGTTTTTCTTTTTTTAAAAAAGGTAAATATTGGTAAATATCCTAGTGCTGACTAAATACATTGCTAATAACACCTAGTGTTGACACAGTATACAGTGTTGACACAGTTTAAAGTCATTCAAGCTTGAGAAAGTATTATAAGAGATTATATATAATATGTATAATATAGTTTATACAGTACAACACTAAGGCATCATTTCACTTTTTAATTTTTCTTTTTTTTTTGTGTAATTTTCACATTACATTTTTATATTTTTACCAGCTTTGACACTGGACTCAAAACACTTCTGTATTTCCACATTTTTCAACTTGTCAACCAGGCTTCAATACGTTCCAATTCCTTTATAAAAACCACGTCATCATAACTGCTAGAGCTTGTTCCCAGAAGTTCTGTGACAGATCCCTGCTTTAATGTCACACCATCAAAACTATGAAATCAAAACCCACAAAGCATTAGAAACAGGGCACTCTCAAAGCAAGGACAGATTTATCAAGCATATTACTGTTTTAGTGCTTTATATTTATAGTGTTATGCTCATCCATTTCAATTCCTCTTCTCCATTAAAACCACAGCTTTGTATTCACTTCTGATTTGTTCATCAAACTTTCCTTCCTTGACATCTAAATTCTTTATGCTTCCTCCTCTTCCTCTTCATCTTCCTCTGTTTCTTGCAGCCAAGTAAGCCACTGGTTGACCTGCAAGAGAAAAGATATTATTCAATATCACACATTCAAAAAGTCCCTCCAAAAATTATACTAATCTACAATTTTGACCAAGTCTATATATTACTCCTGCGACTGTGACAACTTGATTAATATCTTAACCATGACAATATAGTAACATGCATTAACTAAATGTTCAAGATTACAAACATTTTGCAACTGTATTTTTCTCATTTACTCATCACAATTAAAAAGTGTAATGAGAGCTCTATTTATTTCTTAAAACATTATAATTCTATGAAAACATCAATTACTGTATATTTCCGCATAAAAGGCAACCTTTAAATCCTAAAATTCCTCTCTAAAAATTGGGGGTCGTCTTATAACTGCAATTCTAAAAACCAAGCCTTGAATTCTAAGATGTGTATCGATTGGCTAGCCTCAGCCTCAGTGCTATAGCCTAACCACCAACATAAGTGAAGATTCACTTTATGAAATAAACTGATAATAAAAGATAAAACCAGTTTTACCTTATACAGGTATTCTCCTACTTAAGATGGGTTAGGTTCCAAAAAAACCATTGTTTGTTGGAAAAATCTTATCTTGAATATAGCCTAGCCTACATTAGGGTAATCAGTACCATCTCTACATACAGGGTGCCCTAGCCTACACTACACAGTATACTTTTTACATATATAGTAGTATAGTAGTTATTAATTTTGGCTAATTCTCTAGGTTCAATGCAGATTGGCTTATGGGAATTCCATATAAAGAGAAATGGAAGAACACTAACAAGAGTTAGCCTAGCATATACTATGGTACTATATTGTATACATACAAATGCAGTAGCCTAGACTACAGTATACTGTATAGTAATGATTTATAAAAGCCAATTCTGTTGGTTCAATGCATCCTGACTATGATAATTCAGTAGAAAAAAGAAAAAAAAAAAAAAAAAAAAAAAAAAAAAGGGGACATGAAACAAGAACCTACAGTATACTACATATACAGTAACTATTAATATAAGCTAATTTTGTTGGTTCAATGCATCCTGGCTATGGTAATTCAGTAAAAAAATAAAAAATAAAAAAAAGGGACATGAAATAAGAACCTACAGTATAATACATATACAGTATAGTAATTATTAATACAAGCCAATTCTGTTGGTTAATTGCATCCCAACTATGATGACTCAGCATTAAAAAAATAAAAAAATAAAACATGAAACAAGAATCAGATTTGGTCCAACATCGGCATAATTGAACGCTGTCAGGCTGCTATGTATAATTATAAATACAAATGTAAAGAATATGCATCTTTTTCATGAATCTTTTAAAAAGCTATACACACATTACGTCACTGTATCCAATAATATTTATTGTATATATTATAATATTGTATTAATAAAATACTAAAATAGGGTCAATGTTTTGTTTGGAGGAAATCAGCTGATGGCAAATAGGAGTTTATGTCTCCGTATTTAACTCAATTCTCAGCTATTTTTCTTGCTTCTAGTTAGCATAAACGAATATCTATATAATTTACTGATATGAGACAAGGTCATGTTTTGTTATACGTGTTTTTAGGTCAGAATATGACTTGAATAAGTCTTGTTGTGTTTGTGAACTAAATTATTCTTTTCATTAACACTGTGTTGGAGGCATGTTTGTTGTGTAAAAAAAAAAAAAAAAACAACCATAAGATTCCATTCGCTTCTTTCACTTTATTTCATTGTAACATGAGCTTTACGTTATCTTTCATCGACGTGAAAACAACAATAAAACAAGTTCTTTCAAGCCTTGTACTGTACTTTTGATTAAATTATTTACTCTCAGTTTTATCTATGGTTGTATTTGATGGTATAAGTTTACGGGAGTTTTATCCTTGTTTCCGATGCACGATAATAGTCATTAGCAGCTTGCACAGTTTTCTCAGCTTCAGATACATCTTTGTATAAACTTAACTACATATTTCCTTGCTGAGCTTTGATATAGGGATAAAGTTACTACATAAACATATATCAGTCATATTCTACATACAGTCATTTATAACTTAACAACAATAATTGTTTACTATTATATGACGACTGAAATACAAGCCCACCGGTTGTTACTACCCAATTCAGTTGTACTTCGCAAAAAGTTGTTTCTTGTTCGGTTGTTCATGGCTGTACACATTTATGCAGAGTATAACGTTAAAACAATACTTTCATAATTCTCTTTTGCCATTTTTGAACTTAACTAGAAGATGGGATAAAGTTAGGCTATTGTAATTTGGTCTCTCTTGCTCCCTGATTGTACGCTGTTGTCTGCACCCGTTGCAAGCAAAATTTAAAACATTTTCCAGATGTATTGTTATATCAGTATTAATTGCTAACCCCATTGTAAAATCAGATTATCGTAACTTGAACACTACATGTATATTAGCATATCTTCATAACAAATAGACTATTTGAGGAATAATTCTAAATCAGTGAAACAAACTTTCATCTATGCGATCCTAGCTGAGGAATGTAAACATTGAGTTATAGTTGCACTTGCAGCAACCTTTATCTTTCGGTAACCTTTAAGATATTTCAATGGTAGTGTAATTAAGGTAGTATAACATTGAGGATGACATTAATCTTTCAATAAAAATTTCTCATACATACCACAAGATTCCAGTCTGGTTCTGGTGATTCAACCTTGGCTTCGTCATCGATATCACACAAATCATCTCTATCTCTGTACCATCTATGGCATTTTAAAATTATTTCATGACACTTTCTATTTTCATGCCCCCCCCCCCGCTTTTATAACAAAATTGCAGCAAACATAAAGTAAGGCTGCACGCAAAGCTGTTTGTAACTGTTTACAACCATTCAGTAATATGAACGATAATTCTATATGATTATCGTTTATTATTGTATTTTACTATTAGCGGTTGTCTGAGAACGGTGATGAAACGTAAACAGAAAATGGTTTCCCTTTCAGGCGATGTATGTATGAAAAACATGATATAGAATTGGCTTTGTTTAACCCAGCTTTGATAACTGACAAAACGAATGTATTTCTGAAATAAGTTCCATTCGGCAACTAAAGACAGTGATGATATTGGTAAAATGCAATCAGCTGATTATTTTAAGACTAAACAAAACCAGAATGCAAATGGCACATCATATATTGTAATACAATAATACATGCAATACGATTACATCAAAACAATATCACTAAAATTATCATTATTCTCAATACAACTACTAATCGACTTTGGCATGTGAAAATCTATCAGTGTATGTAACAACCTAACCGAGGCAGTCTCTCTCTCTCTCTCTCTCTCTCTCTCTCTCTCTCTCTCTCTCTCTCTCTCTCTCAACGTGTACTATTGACATAAAAAACTGAATTGAGAAAAAGCCGATTGCTGATTTCGCTTACCATAACTATCGAGCGTTTATTAAGAGCGCTGTTAACATTGTGAAGTTGCTACACCTTGCTGATTCTTAATGGTGACTTCCATAAACAAAAATAAAATACATTTCTGTTCATCCCTCATGCAATGGAGATCTCAAGAAAGAATACTAACAGTAAATATAGCCGAGGCTGAATAAAACTAATAACGGCAAGGAGGAAAGTGATGTTCGGAACTGGAGAAATTGCAACTAATGCTTATACAATGAAGTAAAATATACACAATTTCAACCAAACTTCATCAACTTACAATAAAAGTTATCCCCAAATTATAGCTCTTCTAACAAATAATGGCAATGAAGATATCAATAATACTCAAATCAGCAGAGATTTTGAGAATGTGAACAAAATCAAATGCAAATCATGTACATTATGTTTATATTTGGTAATACAGTAACATTATGATAATAGTAATACTGTAAGTGGAAACAACAGGCAAAACAACCTTTACTGAAGTCAGTTTTCTCCAAAAAAAAAATTTTGGTTTTGTAATTTGGAAGTTGTCTTATATACTACCGATATGAGATTAACTCATGAAAATTTGCCATAATTTTTTACCTCGTCTTATCTATAGGTTATCTTATACACAGAAATATACGGTACCTATTTCAGCAACTGCAACGCCCTAATCCTGCTGACCCCACCCGCTTTTACTTGACCTCTTTGTTAAAGAGTATCAACAGAAACACCATTGCAGCTGCTCTTGTAACAAAATACATTACCTGGTAATCCCACTAATTTTATTCACTGTACTTACTTGGAAAAGTGCTTTGCCTTTGCCAGGATAATCCTGACTTAAATCTTCTTTCCATGTTAAGAATGCATCTTCTTCAATAATTTCTAAGTCGTAAAGATTCACAAACCATCGCAGCAACATACCTAAAATGAACAAGTTGACTTTCATTACTTATTCAAACTTAAAAATACTTTGTTTTACTTTCATGCATTTACTCCTTTGATCCCTTTTTCAGCTGCCCACCAAATAAGCTTCCTTCCCATATTCTGAGAACAAATTTTTAGGAACAGCACTACACTACTAGAGTAAAAGTGAGATTACACTATAACAACTGACAATATCAAAGCTGATTTTCATATCACTTTCAAATAAATACTCTGGTGTGAGAGAAAATATACATCTTGTTAGCAAGGATTACCATCACCATTTCTCCACCATGTGCTGGTTTAAGCACCATACACAATTGACACTGAAAGGTTTAATTCAACCAGACCAAGGAGTCTAATTCCTAGACTGGTACCTTTCAGTAAGAAAAACTGGAGTAAATTTAACAATCAGATGTAGACCACATAGAAGACAAAAGAATATTACTGATAAAAAATGCAAGTAATTTAAACCCATCATCATGGAGGAGAGAGGGATGAAAAACTACTACAAACTTTTAAGTCTTTTCTTCTCTAACAAACACTCATTAGCTTCCTTAAGGGATTGTAAGCTATCTAACTTGATAAACATCTTCATTCTAACCTAATCAGAGGAGCTGGCATAGGACTGAAAGAGGGAATTAATGGTCATGTAAGCAGTGAACTTAGAATGGTTAATTAGGAACAAAAGAAACCAGGTATGTGCTGATAATAGCCAATGTTACACCAGAGTAGTTAAGAGCCAACTATATCTCACAAGGAAGGACCAGATTTTTTTGCAACAATTAAAAGAATATTTTCTAAAGACTTGTTAATTTAAGAAAATATCATAAATACAATGCTCTGGTGGTGGCAAAATATATCTAATACTTTAAATCTCTACGTATGACCCTGACCTTACTGGACATTGGCTTCATTTGAGGAGATAGCATGTCACGAGAGAGAGAGAGAGAGAGAGAGAGAGAGAGAGAGAGAGAGAGAGAGAGAGAGAGAGAGAGAGAGAGAGAATAGTACTATACTTGCAGCTCACTCACCCTTGGGAAAGTTGTGTGTATATGTGAAGACCTGCAGGGCATAAATTGCAGTCACTTGCAGTGGCAAATGATCATGCAAAAAGGCTTGGAAAACTTGCTTAAACTTGGCCAAGAGCTCTTGCTCTCTTTCAATCACCAATTTCTCTGGGACTGATGTTGGGTCTGAATTGGGACAAAGAGTAGTTTCCTAGAGGAGAAAAAATATTAGTATACTAAACAGCCTGTTATAAGTAGTACAGTAGTATAAAAACAAAAATCACATCAAATATAGGAAACAATTTTTTTATTCTTCAAAACATTCTAGCATGGCATTCTTACCTGTACAACATATTTCACCAAGACAGTCATTAAGGCATTAATAAATCCTGGAGCAGTGTGGTGCTCAGGATCAAGTGTGTCCTTGATGTACTTGTAAAAAGCATGTGGTGTTGGGTCAGCAAGTAATCCTCGCCACAAATCTGACTGAATTCGTAATAGGGGGAAAAGGAAGGAGAGCTCACGATCTTCCAGAAGATCAGCAAGTTTCTCCTTCGTCCGGTCTGACTCAGGCAATAAGTTCAGCAAGTTCACCTATTAACAAAATAGATTTGTCAACATCACTCATATAGGTCTTCAAATATACTTAACATACCCTAAGGAAAAATTAAATCTCCTAACTCAAATGAATACCATCTAAAAATAATAAAAATAATAAATAAAAAGGTGCCCTAAAAAACCTACCCAACAAAGTGGGATAAAATAGTCTTAAAGCAACACAATTTACATAGTCCAGTTTACTTGCCATCAATTATGGAAAATACATTCACAATTCAATAATTGCAATTCTATTGATATTCAACTTAGCTCACAAAATAAGGCTTATAACAATAATATTAATCACTTATGACACAAAGTTTCACGTTACTATACCTTGCTTTCATTGAAAGTCTGGGTTAATGTTGACTTTCCTTGAAGTTTGTGCAAAGTCTGAAGAGTCAATAAGAAAAGTGGAAAATGCTGACCACCCTCTAATGGTTCAGCTACATCAGCTAAAGACAGTGTCCCTGAGCTGACCAAATACCCCAAAATCCCGGCCATATGCGATTTGACCCTCGGGATTTCTGTCACCAGGTCGTCCAGCTGACCAAGAACCTGGAAGGGGAAGGGACAATATATTACTGATATTAATAAATAGCTTGACCAGACCACTGAGTCAACATTAACACACTTCAGGCTAGTCCAATTCATTTTTTCTCAAGATATTGCCCAAAACCTGAACAAGTAAATTATAAAAAAGAAACACTGGTTAAGATAAAAATGTTGATTACAAAAAATTTCTTTCAAGGATTCATTTCCCCAAACTTGATATTCCCCAACAGCTGAAACTAAGACAACTCTGTGATATGTTTGTTATGATCATCATCGTTTTTATGATCATCAACACTGGTAATGGGTAAAAAAAACATTCTAAGAAGTATATTTTAGCCTTCCAAGGGAAGGAGGAATTACCTGGTAGACTACTCGTTGTAGACATACTATCCTTCATTTTTATTATTAAAAACAAAATTGTTAGATTGGATCTTGAAATTGAATTCAAAATACCCCTTCAACAGCACTGCTTTTTAGATCCAACAAAAGACCTTAGGAACCAATCTAATTTGAATTGATCTTTAAATATTTGTTCAGCCAAGTGCTAAAGGGAAAGTCATGGAGTTTTCTCAACTTTAGTTCAGTAAATTGGTTATTTAGGACCAGTCTAGCCACAGATAGCTTGATGGGAACCATACAGACGAGACAATCTATCAACTAGGCAGATCAACGCCACCCATAGTGTTGATCTCTCTAGATATACTCTCAGTAACTATACCAACTAGCAACAACTGTTTGCAGTATGTGACAATATTAAGTGCACAATGCAATGTCAATTAAGACTGAATCCCAGAACTTTTACATGTAGTCTGTCAGTTATGGTGCTGCCTGGATTTTGTTCACATTTCTCTTCATTTAATATTGCTTGGTTTTCCTTTGCCCTCAAGTAAACATGATCTGGGTAATTTCTGAAACATTTCACAAGTTTTCTCAAGTATGTGGGCAAGACAAAAAAAATTTCAGTAAATAAGATATGTATAAATGCGCTTAAAGCATGCTATCAATATCACTAAACTATGGAAATTCTTGATGGATGTGAACGAGAGAGAGAGAGAGAGAGAGAGAGAGAGAGAGAGAGAGAGAGAGAGAGAGAGAGAGAGAGAGAGAGAGAGAGAGAGAGAGAGAATTTTTACGATATTGATGACTTAAAGGTTTACATTCTGGAGTAGACCAAAATTTGAAAGAACTTCTATACGAATCCAAGAACCCATGGAATTAACCACATAGTATATGCTACATTAGCATAAATTTCCTCACCTGCTTTACCCCATCAAACAGACGGTCAACATTTATAAGGCTATCGGCACCAAGACGTTCTAACAGGCGGCTTCCTAGTTCTCTGTTGCTCTCTGCTGCAAACGTAAAAATATCAAGTAAATATATGGCCATGAAACCTTTAGTACGATTACGCTATAAACTGTATCCTCTATTTTTCTAATTACTTAAATAACAAGGCGAAAGACCATACCAAATTAACCCTTGGTAGTTTACATGAAGTTATACATATTAGAAATACAGTGGTACGGAGCAACCACAAAACTCCACTAACCTTCTTGCCTAAGGAGGAAAGTGATGATAGTGTGGGTTGCTTCAGCAGTATATCGCTCTGGCAACTTGACACCCCTGTAACTCTCAACAGCATCATCAATGTTTTGTTCTTTCATAAGTTCCTCAAAGACATTCTTCACCCGTCGAAGCCACTCCTCACGACTCGGGCCCTAAATTACAAAAGTGGATTAAAGATTAAAGTACAGATTACTTTTGTCCTTAAGCAAAATAATTCCCAAGGTATGAACACAACTGAATAATAACCTAAACAGCCTACAAATTGTGCAGTGGTGAAGAAAATAAAATACATGTACTGTATCATAACTAAATTTTAGAAGCAGAAGCCTAAAGATATTTTAACTGGTAGATCCTTTGTCATCTTAATCATCAATTGCTGAACGTATTGATCATGAACACCATGCTAATCAACAGTGTACTAAATTTTTCTTTTCAATAAAATGTTCCTTCATGCATCAAAAGCAATAAAATAAAAACATATGAGCATCAAGTAGATCAATTGTGACAAGGGAGCCTATCTTAGAAGGCAAATATGGATGAAAAGATATCCTGAGAGATGCAAGTAAAAAAATTGAATTTTGTTGTTTCTGGAGACACCACCACTTAATAGGTTTGCCAGGTGTAATTCTCAGTGGGTAACATGCCTTTTCCTTAATTCTGACTCAAAATTTTAACACCATTTATACAAACCTTGTCCTTCTTGTTAGCACGCTGTTTATCTGTTGAGGCCTGCCTAATAAGTATTGGTGGATCCTTGATGAGAGGGGGAGTGGGTTTCTGGTTTGGTGGTTGTGGTTGTGGGGCAAGTGGTAGACTGGTGCGGTTGTGGTCACCAGTTTGCTGTTGTCCTAGAGCACTCTGAGGCAGTACTCCTGGAGTCTTGGGCTTAAGCAACATGCTATTTGCAGCAGGACGCAAAGAAACCTCACCATCTGAGCCACCGGTACCTCCACTGCTGTTCTGACTGAAGATCTTCTTGAATCGTGGGGGCAAGTCCTTGTTTGCAACTGTAAGAAAAAAAAAAAAAAAATTCAAATTTCCTTCTAATACATTTAATGCTCCTTAGACATCACCAAAAACTGTGCTGAAAAAGTTAGTACTACTAACATACTCAAATGTATCCACCACTGCTTAAGAACTAAAGAAAATAACCCTTAATAACAACACTTACTATTGCTGTAATTTTGTTGTTGATTATACTGGTTGTTCTGCTGCTGTCTATTGAAGTTCTGGTTGTTGAAATGCTTATTCTGGTTGAAACTCTGTGAAAAATAAAAATATTTACATAAGTTTTCCATCCCATACCATACTAACATGACTAATGTATTCTTACACACATCAACTAAAGCTTAAATCATTGTTGATATTCAAGATTAAAAGTAATAATGAGAGAGAGAGAGAGAGAGAGAGAGAGAGAGAGAGAGAGAGAGAGAGAGAGAGAGAGAGAGAGAGAGAGAGAGACTCACCCCTTGCTGTTGGCGTGGTCGGTAACTTCCATTGGTGTCGTATCCATACTTTTCCGGTTGAGAAGAGATTACTCCAGGACCAGTGCCTAGAGTTACTGCACCCATAAACATATCCTCCAAGCCAGTCCGGTTACCTCCCGACTAGAAAGTTGAAAATATTTTCAAGAAAACATACACCAGTATACTACTATGACAAATTGTTTCAAGATAACATATACCAGAATAATATGACAATTGGCACATGCTAGACAAAAAATTAACAGACGCACTTCACTCACCTGTGGGAAGAAAGATGGAACACCAGCAAGAGGAGATATAGGACCAGAAGAGCGGGGAGGTCCATGTGACGATGGTGGGGGGATATACACACCCAGGTCATGAGCCGCCTCTTCACGCACCTATGTAACAGAAAAATTCTTTTCAACTTTCTTTTAAATTATTATTAAATCAGTCCAATTATTATTACGCCAGTCAAATCCCAGTCAAGTCTGACTCACTAAACTTTTTAAACAAGACAAAACCAAAATAACAAACCTGGCGAATTGTACGAGGGCCATCCACCTGAGCAACCTTTCGAGGGACCCAGTTAGCAGCACGCAAATCCAACACATCTTGCAGCATGAAGCGAATTCTTGAGAATAGCTCCGGATTGCTACTTAGCTGGTACATGCGCTCAAAGTACTGGTCCATCAAGTTCTGTTGAGATAATCAATTTAAAATTTTAAAGTGACAATATACCTTTTATATGGGGCAATTTAAAGAAATACAGAATAAATGCTGTAATTTTCCACAGTGAAAAAGGCATTCCTCAAAATATCTTACCTTAGCCATGGGCTTGTCCAGCACCTTACCACAGGTCTTCATTATCTGGCACAAACACTCCAAATCCTCAGCCAAGTCAACCACTTGTCGACGCCTACGCTTCTCCAGCAACTGGAATTTCCATTAAAATCTGACAATCACATACATCCTCATCCTTAAGTATCTCAATTTTTAAACAAATCTGAATAATCACTGAAACAACATACATAACACTAATCACCCACCTGCTGAATACACCGATGGAGAATATTCTCCTGGATGATCTCCAGCTTTCCAAGTTCACCAATGAAGCGGAGGTTGCCCACCATTTTGCGCCTGGCTGCTGCCCGCTCCTCCTCCTGTTCTGGGGAAAGTACTGCTCCCTCCGATATATCCCAAGCCTCAGAGGCTCTGCGCCTCCTTTCAAATTCATCCTGTAATGAAAAGATCACACATTAAGTACTAAACTTACCAGTGACAAATTACAGTACCAAATTCTTAAATCTCTATGCATTACTTTCGTTATGCAACTTGGAGAGTAAAATGTTAAGGTGAAGATTTTAATGACATTGGCAAGAAAATTTATCAATATTAGCTTTGGCCCTAAATATACAGGTTGCACAATGGACAATTCACTTAACATAACCCTGAACATATCCAGTATTCCTATGTGAATCCAAAAAACAAATGCCAACAGTGATAATGTTATCTTGCAAAACGGATTCACATTTATGACCCTTTAATAAGTTTTGATTATTTTATTTCAGACCAGTATTCTATTCCACAGACTTTCGGCCCTCTTACATATGTGGGGATCGTGCTATGAACCTCCCACAAAATAATTGTCATGACTAAGAGCAAGATCCCTCTAGTTCAAGTACACACAACATCCCTCTAGTTCATAATGCCAAAGGCTTATTAATTGCAATTAAACCTCCACAAAATACAAAAGTGCTCATTTGATTAGAATCTGAGGCTTATTGATAACTGCATACTGAAACTTTACCTGGCACTTGCTTAAAAGAAGACGATTAAATGTACAAGGTCCGTCAGGTGGATCAAAATTTGGAGCTTCTTCTGACAGCCGTTTGCACAGCTGTGCATACATAGAACAGTACTTGGGTTCATCAAGGGCCTTCTCAAAGATCTGCAAAACAAAACCCAATACAAAAAATTACAAATTTGTAACTTAATTTGTATTTTTCATAACTATGAAACCTTCAGTCTTAACATTAGGATTTACTAGCGCCAAGCTGGAAACCGGTAAATTAAAATTAAACTTGTGAGATCCAGGGACTATTGGCATCTATACCAGGTCGTTTCACATACTATTTATATACAACAAATCATATGAACTATTTGAATTCTTAACCAAAAAAAAACAATGTATTGCACAACAAACTAAGGGCCAATGGATTTTTTTGTACTGAACAATTCCAAAGAGGGAAAGCTTCCAAAGCTACTTTTACTGAAATACGCAAATATTTCAAGCAATAATACAACAGCTTCCAGTTAAATACATTTAACCTTTCACTTGTCATGTAACGCGTGTTGAATTTGTTACGCATTCCCATTGATAATTCATACAAACTCAGCTGCAGCATTAAGGGGACCGTCCCCCTATGTTGTGTATTTTTATTATTATTCAAAATACATAATTTCCCTATATGTTTTAGATATACATATATAGTATCTACATCATACAAAAATTTCGAGTCACTTGAGCAATTTTAGATTTTTTAGTAAAAATTATTTTTAAAAAAATATTTAGGTAGCGATTTCTCCACCAATATGACATCAATTGTATTGAAAATCATACAATAAAATCTACTTTATATAAGGAATAATTCTGTGAGGACCATATTTTGATTTTTTATTTATGAATTTTTTTAAATTTTTTTTTTCTAGACAAAAAAATTGTAAAAAAAAAGAAAAAAATTGCTCTCAAGGAATTATGGGATTTTTACTCCTCTTTCCAACGATATCTTTCTCTCTAAAATTGGACAATCAATAACCAAGTAATGGCTAACAACATGCGAATAAGTGTTTTTGAGTTATGAGCTCCCAAAGATTTGCTATGTAAATTTTCGCCTTCCTCTTAGAAAAGTCAAAACAACATTATTATAATTACTTTATTTGTACTTTTATTGTTGATTTCTACATCAAGGATCCTGGTCCGCCCACTGGAAGAGGTATTAATACCCTAAGCGTGACAGGAGACAATGATGTTGACGGTGTGACACGAGACAGTGAGGGAGCTGATAATGAATTTTCGTGTTTTTCTTTCAGCACACTCCTGGCCTTCACTAATTTTGCTAGCCTTAGTTACTTAGTAGCCTTCTTGATCTTAGGTGTAACTTCAGCATTGCTATAAGTTCACTAGGAAGTTATAAAAACAACGTAAACAGCAAGCAAGCAAACGCAAGTGCATGCAACTGCTTTGACATCTGGAGTAACCAAGTTGTTCTCTTGAGTCTAGCCTAAAACTGCCCAGAGCTCTCACACTACCTTTCATTGCTGCCAGACGTATGAGAATTTTTAAACAAATCTGAAAAAATCGCTGCATATGTGCAAAAAATAAACACGCTAAGACGATCCTGTCAAACTCAAGTCATACAGACGACGCAGTTAGGATGACATCATCACTTAAAAACCGCTATATCTTCATTATTTGTAAAAATAATTGGCTGAAACTTCTAGAAAGCATGTACGGCATGTTTCAGCATAGATAGAAATAATAACTCAATTTTTTATTTTTTCAAGTTGATAGGTCATCCACCATAGCGGACGGTCCCCTCAAGAGAATCATTTTGGCAGGATACAGAGATGTCCAAATTCTGGCCACTAAGCATGAAAGCCGCCCTCGTTCAAAAACCTTGTAATTTTATTAACCCTTCAACGCCAATTGGACATATTACACGCCGATAAAAATTGTCTGTTGGGTGCCGATTGGACGTATGGTACGTCGATATAAAAAAAGTTTTTAAAAATTCGCGGAAAAATAGTTATAGGCATACTAGGCGAAAACTTTTGAATCACGCGCCTTGGAGGATGCTGGGAGCTCAAGGATCAAGACGTTATTTTGTTTACAATAGTTACCCAGGCGCGCAAGCGCGAATTTCTTTCTTCTCACACTAAAAAGCATCAGCGACACATCTAAAATTATTTCGTAACTTTGACATAATTTTTGCACCATTTTATATTAGCCGTTACATGGAGTATTATATGTGAAAATGTGTACAATTTCATGTAGAATACAACAAAAATCAACTCATGGTTGTAGCTTTTATCAGTTTTGAAATATTTTCATATAAATAATGATGTGGCAAAATTTCAACCTCCAGTCAACTTTGACTCTACCGAAATGGTTGTAAAACGCATTGTAAGCTAAAACTCTTATATTCTAGTAATACGTATTCAATCATTACCTTCATTTTGCAACAAATTGGAAGTCTCTAGTACAATATTTCGATTTATGGCTTTTTCCTTACGTCCGCGCGGTAACTTCCGAAAAATGTGTGCAATTTCATGTAGAATACAACAAAAAACAACCCATGGTTGTAGCTTTTACCAGTTTTGAAATATTTTCAAGTAAATAATGATAAGTGCCAAAATATCAACCTTCGGTCAACTTTGACTCAACCGAAATGGTTGAAAAACGCAATTGTAAGCTAAAACTCTTACATTCTAGTAATATCCAATCATTTACCTTCATTTTGCAACAAATTGGAAGTCTCTAGCACAATATTTCACTTTATGGTGAATTTATATATAAAAAAAAAAAACTGCAGCAGTGGTTTACTAGTTATGTGTAGGCAGTTTATAAGTCATTGAGCCGAGGAGAAACTTGAAATACAAGTACTAATATGATTTTCTACTGATCACAACAGAACATTATTAACCTATCCCTCATAATTGAATCACAAACCACCAAATATGAAATTAAGCTGGTACATTTTTACTCCCCTTAGGGCACAAGGCAACAACATGAAAGGCAAAAACTCAAGGAAATGCTTACCAGTAAAATGACCCCTTTGAGAATTGTAGTCGAATCAAGCCCTACATTTAGGATGTCGTTACTTAGCTTATGGAACTTCTCAGGGGTGAGTTTGTTAAGAACTCCTCGTACCTGGAAAACAAGACAAGTGCAGCAAGTTAACAGAAAATGAAGTCAAATCAATGTAGATACAAATGAGACCTGCAACAAAGCAGTCCTCCACCAAGCATGCCACTTAAAAATTATACAAAATCAGTATATCTTTTCTTATAGAATTTTGATATTTTTAAGCTCTCTCAATAGTTAAAAATTATACAAAATCAGTGTAACTTTTCTTTTAGAATTTTACTATTTTTACTCTTATTCAATAGTTAATCATTAGGTGTTACGCTGGTTTTGATCTATAGAGGGGAACTGTGGACTTTTTTATCAATTCTGCAATTTTCTATATTTTCCAAATCTGATTATGTAATTGGTTTTCTCCAAACAGATTTGATTTGGTTTAAAGTTTATGCATGTCCATCCTAAATCTGGATTACACATAGCAGTTAAGTCTAAATTTGTATAAAACTCTTATGACCAATGCCACTAAGAACAGGTTTAAAATTTTTAATTAACCAAACTACTGCTTTTAACTAACCAGTGTAACATTTTTATGATTAACCATTCACACAATTATAATGCAAGGGTTCTGGAATAATTAACACTTGTATTATGCCAACAGATGGCATTATGAAAACAGACCCAACTGTGTGTGTAATTTAAGGTACATTCAAATCTGAAGGAACTTCCCTTCTATGAGAGCAACAGTTATTTCTTTAATACAAAATTTTTCAAAACAGGTTGAAAACAAAATGGTAACTTGATCACAAACTCCTACCTTTCTAAATGGAAGGTCATATTTGTTGTCTGGGGTCACAACAAAACCTCCTACCTTTCTAAATGTAAGGTCATATTTGTTGTCTGGGGTAAGTGCATCTCGTCTCAAGCTAGAAGGAGGGATCCATCGCCTTTTGCTGCTGGACAGGGAACGTATATCGTCCCTACAAATGGAACCAAGGTAAAATGAATTAAATTGTCCATAAAAATAAACCCTTATAAAACCAATTAAAAATAATTCGGAAAACATTAAGCACTCTAGTACCATATTACTTTCAAGTGGTAACATTTCCAACTTTAATTTAAATGACATGACCAACAAACTAAAAATGTTCCCTTGAATGAATATAAATGGTTAGAAAACTTATCTTTTCCAATAAGTACTTACAACCCATAATATGGTATTTTAAAATTAACAGTGAAATTCCAAATTTCTCAAGCTTCCCAACATGATCTATTTAAAAATAAAATTCACCTCAAAACTTTTAATCTAAACAGTTTCATATAATTTAAATTAAATAGATACCAAGGGCTGAGAGCCAAATCCATCACAACTAAATCCAACAAACATAACCATTGAATTAACGTTTGGTATTTTCCATGACCTACCTTCCTCCCACGGAGCGAGAAGCACCCCCCTGGCTCCTCTGCCCGTCCGTTGTTGCTTGTTGGTAACCCACCCTGATAAAATATGGTTCTCTTCACGTAGTAGGTGTGAGCTCCTGAAACAAGATGTACACTATTGAAAGCATATGTGAAACAATTTAAAACTAGTTTTGCATGATCTAAAAAATCAAGTTATGCTTCTTTTCAAGGATTTTTTTTTTTTTAACATATATTCTTGTCAGACAATTTATTTTTCTTTTTTGGTCTTAAAAGCTCCAAAAGCAGTCTTTAATGACAGGGAATCTTTCCTCGATAGTGAACCCCAAGGGTTGGGGGGGGAGGGGATCATTATCTAGGGACTATCACTCTTGGGGGATCATTATGGTATTTAGCTTTTTCTTTTACAGTTATCCACAATGGGCTTATATTAAACACTCCACAAAGGTGAACACACAGCAGGTTAAAGCTCTTGGGGTCACTATCTAGGAAAGTTCCATGAAAAGTTACCTTACAGACTAATCGGCAGAAAATATTACAGAAAATAAATCACTAACGAGAATGTAAATCCTTTATTAGCTTCTGAATAATAAAACTCCATGGAGCAATATAAACAACAGTAGCTGTTGTGTGGCACACTGTACAAGGTACTGATTATTCAGGGCATGAACCATCAACAGCTGGTTACCTACTACATAATGCACACTTTTGGCCAATCCAAGATTTACGTAATAAATTTTCTAGGTAATATTTTATCAACTCTCTGGAAATATAATTTAACCAAAAACACTTTCTGATTTTGGATAATTCATTCATTTGAAAGTAAAAGCTACTCATTTCATTGATGTGCCATCATAGTGCAATAAATCAAATGTCATCTTGCTTTGACCAGCTGGGTTAGAACCACGTCATGTAACCATTCACCTTAGCCTTGCCTATGAACTTTACTCCTATGCTAGTAATGAAAAGTCATTTGAAATAAACAAATTGAATGAATTATTTTCATTTATTGCTTCATACACTAAAACATGTATGCATTAGTTTGACCAAGTTTTAAGGACAGGATACTATTTTGGGAATCGCCTAACTCTGGTTATGTGTAACACTTCCCAATTGCATTTTGCAATTTTTCACACACACTGGACATCTGTGTTTTTATACCATGTTTAGTAAGTTACAATTATCACATACAACTCTTTAACAACTTGAGAAACTAGAATAAAATGTATAGTTGGATAAATTACCCAATTTGGGCCATTACCTGCAAACACTATAGTGCAGGCAGGTAAGAAAAGGCCATGTCAGGTAATGCATTAATTCTAATTAATTCTAAATCTGAAAATGTCACCTACCTAACAATACTATGGGGAACATGAACATAATGCTCACAAATTTTTTACAAGCACCTTCAAGATGTGAATGGGAGCTGTTCTGTGCATAAGTACAAAAATTTCAACAGCAATAAAAGGGTAGAAATATTTTACAACTAAACACTTTTACACTAAGCGACATTTTATAAGATTGTATTTATGTGCACATGGTGAACTGTTCACCCAATAATTCACACTAACACCTGCTCACAATGCAACCTACCACCTACTCCAAAAATACAAGGTACAACATGAGTAAACAACAAAACAGGGACTCCAATATAACGCATGCATACACACACAAAGGGATGGGGGGGACTTCAGTTATTCTGAGTGGCGTACACAGTTATCTTAATGCTTCTCTAAAGTGGTCAGTGGCAAAAGCCTTGACTCATTATTCATGAATATATAGTAATGTTAGGGTAGGAATGTGTGGTCAGGACAGTGCCATGCTAACCAAGGTGGAAACCTAGAAACATCTGAATGGAATACCACAGTCTCTCGGACTCAGTTGCTTAGATCAACTCGATCATATTGTTATACTGGTTAAGGAATACTTATCTATAGTGTTTACCAGGGTTAAACTCAGACCTATGGAATTGTTCAAATAGTAGCCTGAAGGTAGTTTGTAGAGCGATGGGTAAAGTGTTTTGAATTCGCATTAGCTACTATTAAGCTGGCATTATACCAACAAGGGCTCTTTCTCACAGGGCAGCCCATAATCTGATCTGCTTTTTAAGCAAGATGCAACACAAAAAAACATGTCCAACTCTTCTTCAGCACTTTACCAAACAATTTTATGAGCAAAGATGTAGTTAGCATCTTCTTTGCTATGTCACTGTAAAGAATCTCCTGTTTAATGCTATCTTGCTATTTCTGAATTAACCCTAAAATTAAAATTATTAAAAAAAAAACACACAAACACACTTGCCCGTTTACAAATTCCACTTGATGTAAGGAAGGATTCCCTCAACTTTTGCTGTAATCAAGCATTTCCACTATGAACCACTACTAAACACCTTGAATCTAACCTGTGAATGGCCTAGTTTTGAACAACCTATTCACATTAATGACATCTAATCAGACCATATATCAGCATATGATTGGTTTCACTTTACAAGCTGAACCAACATAGTTTGTAAAAATCCTGCAGACATAATAGTATGTATGTCCAATTTTCATAACACTAATATCCTTGTGGGACAATTGTCAACCACGAAACAAAAAATTAACCTGATAAACTAAAAAACAAGGCTGGGAAAGGACTAACAGACTAAAATATGAATAGCACACTTCACTTCTTCAACACATGCTGATATCATTTACCAAGTATACATTGCAAAAATAGAAAAATGCAAACACAGAAGAAAATGTTACCAAAGTTGTTGAGCAGGTTACTTTTGACAACCACAGTTGACAACATACAAATGGTGTCTACAAGTGTTCTTAGGAGTTGAATATTGTATGTCTGGCATTGTAAAAAACTAGTAATAAGGAATCTCTATTTCAAAATTTAAAGTTAAACAATGTAACCAACAGTGTCAACTGTGGATCAAGATGTGCACATTCCCCAGATCCTTATAACCTTAAATATCAATGTCAAAAAGTTATATGCAGTACTACTGTGTTAATAATCCTAAAATGTATTCTGGCTGGAAGGAGAATAAATGAATGAACCTGCATATCTCCGTCCTCATCTTGAAAATTGTAATGTACAATACGTATATGGAATGAAAACTAAAATTTAGGTCAAAGGGCTAGTGCTGGGACCTATGAGGTCATTAAGGACAAAAAGGGAAATTGAGAGTAAAAGTCAAGGTGTAACAATTTTTAGTAGAGGGTGCCACGTAAGATAGAAGAAACAAAATACGTACGAACAGAGGTACACATTTAAAAGGAATGAAAGGATTGCAGCCAGGAGCCAAAGGGATGCTGCAAGGAACCGTAAGTATGTGGTGCACTAACAGGGATACAGTGGTCCCCCCGTATTCGCGGGAGATGCGTACCAGAACCCCCCCCCCCCCGCGAATAGTTAGAATCCGCGAATGTTTGGAACCCCTATAAAAACGCTAAAAACAGCCTATTTTGTTAGCTAATACTTAAGAAAAACCACTAAAAAAATTTCATACTTGGTTTTTTAATAGTTATCACAAAAAGTGCATTTTATGATGAAATTGATAACAAAAACCAGGAATTTGTGGATATTTCTCATAGAAAAATACCGCGAATGCGCGAATTTTCCGCAAATAATGCAGGGAAACGTTCCCGAGAGAAATCCACGAATGTGTGAGTCCGCGAATCCGGAGAACGCGAATACGGGGGGTCCACTGTACACGTTTTAGCCAAGAAAAGAAAAATTCAAGAGGTATGGTCATATGTTTTGACCGCAGACAATTTGTAACAGACTGATCATTTTGCTAAACAAAATAAAAGTTAACATGATGGTTTCCTATATGCTACCCTTTCACATTGCATGCATTCACAGCCTGGTGATAAGTAATGGCTGACACAAAAACCCTTAACCTATTAGAAACTTGAATATCCCTTCTTTGCCTTTACTCAAAATAGCATACATTGACTCCCTAACCTTTCATACAACAATTCAAACACAAGTATGCGATACTCCAATTTCTTGAAATTCAACATCATTGTTGTATCATGGTAGTTCCAAGATTCTCCATTCAGCATTATGAAGGTTATTCGAATCATTATTAGTATTTTACCAATCAAAGGAGGATGATGTCCAGCAAATAAATCTATTAACTTTTTTTTTTTTTTTTCATGAAACCAAAACGTAAAATTTATTTAAATAATACCTTCTACAAAGTGCATCTCTACAAAACCTTGTTTGGCTAATTGTAGTTATTTACTGGGATTGGGGCAAGAAGCACATTTTAAATCCCATGAGCAAGATTAGGTTGGGATGCATTCCTGTAACTCAATTTTCAAGATTCAGGGCACTGGGTCAGGTTAGAATGGGTGTGGCATCCTAGGTCATGTGGGAGCCAAAACCCCAAGCTTACTGAAGTTGAAGTATGTATACATACTAGGTGTTATACTTTGATGGTAGCAATCTTGGAGTATATTAGGCGTTATACTTCGATGGTAACAATCTAAGTCTGCTTAGGTGGGACAAAGGCAAAGGGCTGTCCAGGTTTAATACATGGTCAGGTAGGTCCTGGCACCCTACACCTACGACAGGGAGGGTCAATTTCTGAGCATTATTTTACTTGAACACCATAACTCTTTATTGGAGTTTGCAAGCTTTGCTCTAAGTCTTATAATACGATAATCATTGCAAATTTACTGTCATCTGCTTATGTTTTGACATTCACCCCATAGAGTTGGCACTAAACAAGGCAATAATAGGAGTGTTTGTGGCATTAAGATTGAAAATTTACCAATTTCTGAACGAAAACTGCATCACCATTTCTAACCTTGTCACGTGTGTGTGTGCTTTGTAACTGACAGCCTATGGACTGAACTGTGTATTTTTCATTCTGTTTACCAAATGATTTACAGAGTACAATTTACTTTTTTCTCCATCCTAAAAACCCAGTTTCTCCCGGTAAACATTACAGGCAGTCCCTGGGTTACGACGGTGTCAGCTTACGACGTTCCGAGGTTACGACGCTTGTCAATAGACGTTATTTCCAGGGTTACGACGCATGTTCCAGGGTTACGACGCCTACAACACTCATCTGGGAGATGAAATATGACACCAAAAATGCAAAATAATCAATATTTGAAGGTTTTTTTGATGAAAAATGCCATAAGAATGCAGTTTACATAAGTTTTCAATGCACCCAAAGCATTAAAAGTAAGGTTTTCTTAGGATTTTTGACGATGTTCCGGCTTACGACGATTTTCGGCTTACGACGCGTCTCAAGAACGGAAACCCCGTCGTAACCCAGGGACCGCCTGTACACTATAGGGTTGGCACAAACAACAATGGTTAGAAATGCATAAAGGAGGGTACTAAAACCCAGTTAAGAATACTATATTTAGCAAAAACCATAAAACCGGAATGCCGGTAACCGATACAGACAATATCCGGGGGGTAACTGTATAGCCTAATAACGCACGTGAGCTAATTTGAGAAATCTACCATCTTCTGTTTATGCTTTTTGCCTATCATCATCTCAGAGGGGATGGTGGTATTATACAGAGCAAGCCACAGAACTTTCCCACGGAATTACCAAGTACTCTACCATGTTAGTTTAGCTAAAGCCAAACATGTTACCAGTAATCAATACTTACCGAACCCATTAAGGGGTAGGGTAAATGACCGGGCCGCGACATGTTGGCTCACCAAAGAACCACCTTTTTACTCAATATTTAATTGGTGAAGCAACAATAAAATTAAATCTTTAAGAATATCATTCAAAAGATTGAAGTTTCACCAACAAAATGAGATAAGAAACCTCTAACGAACTAAAATAAGATTGTGAAGTCTTTGTAAAATGTGTTCAAGGCAGTTCTGAATCCAACATGGTGTCGTTTCATGATATCAGCCATTCATCCATCACAGAACGGCCCCAGCCTCCCCAGCATTCTTTTTACAAATATTTGCGTAAATATGTAACATTTATTGATACTATACAAAAAACTGTAGTTTAATCAGCACAACAAAACACACTGTTGCCAATACTAGTGAAAGTATCAGAAGTCTTATTCCCGGGGTGATGTTTTGAACTGAAATGCATTTTCACCTTGTAATCAGTAGTTTTATCCTTACCGACATCAGAACTAAAACTCGACAGTGCTTAATTGATTGTAATTACACTCCAAATTCCACTTAAAATACGTGAGTTTGTTTACATCTAAACTGTGGCGGGAACAATTTTTTCCCTTCTTGTACATCTGGCTGCCAAATTCATCGGAGAGCAGACAATGCATTAGTGAATTGTTCATGACAAATTTTGTATTTTGTTGCTCGCAATGTTCACTAATTTAAGTCCATATTACTATTTAAACTTTTTTTTTAAATAATTATGGCAGAAATAAGTGTACCCTTTAATGATTGGGTGCTAAGACTACAGTCCCGAAGTGTGATGCATTCACCACAGCTTCATCCACTAGTCTGTTTTCACTCTGTAAGAAATTGATAAAGCCAACTGAAAACAACCAGAAAATCATAAATAGATAAAAGTTAACACTGAGACCCATATACTTTGATTGAGAAAAATATAAATATATAAATATGTAAAAAATACTTCATCCCAAAAATTAATGGTAACTACTCAGCATATTATATTCTATATGACATTTTTATTAATAAATTTATATGGGTCTATATGCTACCTTCCCTATACTATTAACGATTTCATGGTTGATTCAATTCTGGGCCTTTTAATTTCTTATGGCAATAAATCTTTGTTGTGGCCCAGGCCTGGGATGTTATGTGACTTCTGACAGCATGGCCACCGAATGCTACTGCAAATGAACTTTATAACATGCTTTATGAAAGATCAAATTATAATTGGAATATCATTATTAATGGAAATTCATAAATTCCCACTGTTGTAAGGAAACTGTACCAGCATCTATGGGTACAAATGTTTCACACATTTGACACAGGAAATGGGCAGTTTGTTTACTCAAATGACTCGGCAAACATCGAGATGGCGTCAATCACCTACATTTAAGGTGTTTTAAGTAAAAATTTCAAGAGCATCATGGTGGTAAGTTAGTACTGTGCACGGATAGACCTTTATTAACCGTGTTTAACCAGAAATAATGCCAATATTTCGAGAGGAATGTAGAGGTCTTAAATGTGTTGCCTGGATGGGCCACAACTCTCGACAAATGCTCACGGCACAGGATTCAAGTACTTTTTCAGGAAGGTGGCCACGTTCTGTAGAGAGGCTGCTGTATCGTCACCTGGTCATTTACCCCAAGGTCTACAGAATACCAGGTTAATACCCCAGTGACCCAGAACATATCCTCTCCTGCGCAGGTAAACATTGGTTGGATTATGACGTCAGATAGGCCTAGGCCGGATATAAGGGCAGTGTTTATGGCAGTCTGCCATTTGTTTATAAAAAAAAGAAAAAAAAAAAGCTGGTGTTCAGCGCAAAGCTCTTCCTTGTACCTATTGCAACAGGTAAACTGAAACTGTTCATTACAAAATATTCAAGTTACTTGACAGCAATTAAGTTAAAAAGTGGATCCATACAGGAACTTATAACTACAAAATCCCTCAGATATTTTGGAGATAAAAGTATTATTTCAAGATGGACTGGGAACCCACAAGTCAGTTTATTTCACTTGCAGATTCCTTGTTTGACATTCTCAATTCTTTAGTGCCATACGGCAAAAAAAAAAAAAAAAAAAAAAAAAAAAAAAAAAAAAAAAATATCCAGGAATGCATATACGTATGTAGGTTGAACATGTGAAACCAAGACAAAATTTTTAAACAAATGACAAAAACGGCAAAATCAATGAAGGGTTTAGGAAGTAAAGGTCTTTACCCAATTCAAAAAGGGATTTGTAGTACTTTCCTCACAGTCTCTGCCCAAATTACTACAAACGGTAAAACACAAATTTGATACATATATATATGTATTAACATATACAGTGGACCCCCCTTAATCATGCACTCGGGTTTCACGGACACAAGTATTCGCAGTATTTTTATTTTTCTAGGAGAAATATCAATATAGTTTTTTTTTAACAAATTTACCATAAATGAAGTTTTTGTGATAAAAGAATGAAATGAAAGAAAAAGAAGTATCAACACTTTTTAAATAAAGGAGGAACATTGTACGACTAAATCACGACGGACTTGGGCAGCACCCATTGACAACTGCAGTGAAGCAAAGAATTAGGTGTCATCTTTTTCGGGAAAGATAGTTCTTTCATGGGATCAAAGTACATCTTAGACAACAATCGCAAAGGAGATAACATAACGGCTGGCACATTTCATTCTTTCCTTGATATGCAAACTTCTTCAAATAGTAACGATGAGTCACTACAACGTTAGGTATTTCTTTGGAAATTACAGTTTCCTATAGTATTCAGGTTGCTTATTAAGAATTTACTGTTATTTTTGGGCAGTCGACTGTAATTAACCGCCGGGGGGCAGTACTAAGTACGACGAAATACATAGGACGCTCCAATCCCTAGTGAATGTCGTATTCGCGGTTACGTTCCTTGCAATCCGTGCGGAATTCTTCCTTAGAATTACCCATTTATCATATACCCGTGAATTTCCAAATTGTCCATATCTTGGGTCATATGTGCCATTAAAAGAGAACTGCTGGAAAAGTTTAACATCCATAGATGATAAAAAATTAATGAAGCCCTCTAAAAACTGTATGAACTGGTGAAAACAATGGAGAAAAATATATAAATGCTATTATGGTGATAAAGGAACTGTCAAAAAACTGGCAATGAAATATAAATTTTTTTTACTAATTTACCTTTGGATTTTGTCATATATTTCATTCGTTGTCGAACGTTCTTTAGAATAAGAATTTTAAACAAGGAAATAATTCTAATATATATATATATATATAGATATATAATATATAAATATATATATATAATATATATAGATATATATATATAATATATATATATATATATATATATATATATATATATATAGATATATATATATATATATATATATATATATATATAGTACAGTAAAGTGGCTGTAAAATAATATTTCAATTTCAAGCTAATGTGCAGAATAATGTGTAATTCTCTTTTAAAAGATAATGTGTAGAATCATTTGCATTTCTTTTAAAAAAGTATTTACACCTTAATTTCGCTACAATTTCTAAGCATTCTATCTAAATACATTGTTATTTCAAAGCAATGTATCTTCATGAAAATGTGCATACCTATACACTGTTCATAAGGTAGGCTACATAAAAGATGTGTGATTTATATATAGCCAAAATTTTATTGTACACAATGGTGAAATTTTTTTTCAAGCATTACATATCTTATGTCAAAATGTAATAATTCATAATTTTACCTGGTGTGTTTGTTTGTATGTATGGTATTTTTACGTTGCAAGGAACCAGTGGTTGGTTATTCAGCAACGGGACCAACGACCCTGGTATTATATAAACGGCCACACTTAACAGTCAGATTTCATCGCCTACAGGTGTTTGGCCACGCCTTGGCTAAAGTATATCCTTGACCAAACTTATATCTCGATTTTGGTATAGAAACCGAGACACTCAGAACCACCGAGTCGGGAAAATCTCGAGGAAAACATGGCTGCCCGGCGAGATTCGCCTACGCATTCGATGGCCAATTAACCTATTTATCCGATTTTTAAAAATAAAATCTACCAAATTGGGGAATTATGAATACGGTAGGCTACCTAAATAGATAAACTGATCAGCCGTGTGACACATAAAAAGGGTGTGGAATGAAGTGATGCCAGTCACTGTGGCGACGTGCCAATAGTATTCGCGAACATTTCCGCACCTTCTCGCAACAAAATATTTTTAAAAAATTATAACGGACAGACAACCACAATCAGGATCCGGAAAAAGGGATTTTGCGTCACTCGCTCGGCATAAGGCCACACCTGAAGTGACGCCAGGTACTGTCTCTCCCCCTCTGTGGCGACGTGCTAATATTCGCGAAATTTTCCGTATTTCCTATCGAAAAAATACCGTAAAAAATAACGACAGGTAAACAACCACCAGAAGGATTAAGAACGAGAAGATACACTACATTCACTAGGCACTGGACCCCACCTGGCTCTGAAATAAACAAAGACCCGTCAAAGGATTTCTTCGGTCGACCTCGAAACGGGGCAAACAACGCAACTTCTTCGACGATCAATATCACTCACAATTTTCGACCTTATTTCAGTATACCTGCTTCTCCCGCGCCCTATTGGTCACTTCCTTCGATGCTTGCAACCGGGCACTGTAATAACGCGCTTGCGAGGTAGGGAAATTGCGAGAAATTGAGAGAGCAAGTCGCAATCTTACCGAGAGGAGAGAAGTTTCGTAGGCTTTTGCAATCTGGGACTTACTTCCTCTGAGAGTTTCGGTGAGCGAAAGTCTTCTAAAAGACTCGCGGCCCCGGTGGGGCGGCCCATCCCGGGTGTGTTTTCCTACTCTTCTTGCCTTGTCAACTTGGATATGACGTCATACTCTGACTATTTTGACTTTTCCTTGAGAGAAACAACAACTAGGGTTCGTTTATGCATTGTTTTTATCTTTATCGACTTACTGAAGATATACCTTCATTCTGTGGAATGTACGAAAATTAAAAGACATGCTTATCTTCAATGAATGAATTTATGCATACTGCTTGTGCTGGATTTGATCCTTGGTTAACATTACTTTAACCCAAATAGAATTCTTCACTGAGGTCAGGACTTATTTCATTAAGTCAAAGAAAATGCCTTCGCTAGAGATTTGCTTAATAAATGAAGAACGAAGAGCAATGGAAGATGAAACTCCCACTATGGTATTCTGATTACAACCAAAACACGTTACATCTGAAAACAAATGCTCCTTCAAATAATAGAAATTAAAACTTTTTAACTGAAAAACTATATTACAATATATCAAGTTCCGTAAAGAACAAAAGTGTCTCAATTTAGACTGTGACAGTGTGACGCCTAATTCACTCTTGCCGGGCTAGGAACACGGTCTCAGGATGGCAAGATGGCAGTGTGAACGACACCTTATTTTTCTCATTTACACTCAAGGAAGTTTGCTTATTAATTATTTTAGTTTGAAATATATAATACTAAAATTAGTGTATATATCAAATTATTACGTTGTTAAACAAAAGGCAAGTGTAGAAGAAATTTATATATTATTGGAATTCCTCCTAAAAGATGACGTCATACTCAGCTGCTGTCATGGCTACTTCTTGGTAACTGTACATAGGTCTTGGAAATAAATCAATGGCTAAACCCCTTAATGTAGTTTCTCTTTAAACGCATATAGATTATTTCAGTGGCTTGTGCGGCAGTACTACTTATTCTGAATATTTTTGTAAAGGGACAAAGTACATCTTTTTTTGCGTTTAGATTCCAAACGGTGTCAATGACACCATCACTCCCTTGAACCGACGAAAAATTCCGTTAAATACTGTCAGATTCTTTTGTTGTTGAATCATCTATGGCAATTCTAAGACATTAGACATTTTACATTATAATATATAATTTCATTACGGAAGGATAATAAACAAAGTACGGGTGTAACATGTTTATTTCATTTTTATTTTTGTAGCAATGAATGCTACTTTAAATTTCATTTATGACTATCATATGACGTGCGCTCGTTTTAAAATGTAATAGTTCGAAGGTGAAATAACTCCTGGGGAAACTCACAGCATTTTCGATGTATGATGAAGTTAAAAGTTACTTCCTGGTGGGTGAACCGGACGTGGATTCCTACGTACCAATGTGTTCGTCTAGACCGAAATTTCTTGGGCACTTCCGCTTTAGTATAACGTCATATTAGAATTAAGGAGAACCATTTTCACCAAATTTCAATTACTCTCCTTGTGCCTCTTGTTGATAGCAAAACAAAGGAGTTAGACTGAAACACATGGTAGATACGTTATTACCTGGGAAACCCATCTGCTAGAGCAGAGGGAGAGATTTCTGCCCCCACCCCCAATACCCTACCAGATCCCACCCTTCATCAGTGACTCATGGTGAATGAAACGTATCCCAATTCCTCTTCTACCTACCAAGAGATTTCAACGAAACTCCAAACAAAGGACTTCCAAGAATTAAAATATATTGCGAAAATCCCCGATTGGAGAGTGAAATGTAATGTTCTTGCTAATATTTTCGCATGTAATTGCATTTTATGTTGATTTGCAAGCTTATAACGTACCCATATAAGATGGCCTTTGTAAGATCATACAACACTGAACAATGGTGTTTTCAGAATATCATCATGTTTTATATTTTTTACAGCAGCTGGTAGTTGTACAAAAATCTACGGCAAATTACCAAAACCTATGCATTTCTGTATTTTACGCCAGATTATGTAACTATAAAGAGTTTTACAAATTTGCAACAATGAAATGGGGTACAGTGGGAACAAAGCTTCGAACAAGTACTGTCCTATAAGCTCATTAGAGACTAGTGTTATGAGTAGTATATCCGACCTAATAGCATTAACTCTTTCTTGTACTCTCTTGTTGTAGGGAGAATGTCGGAAAAAAATAGTATTTAAGATTTTATTTTACCTGCACACCAGATGTTAATGGAACTTAGGATCGTTCGTACGGAAGAATACGAATTACTGGACCTTGAAAGACAGCTGAGAAATCTTACGCGTTAGGGTTTCTGTACAATGAAAAAGTAAAAATTCATTTTCGTTGAAAAATACACTTGAATTTTGAGATAAATTCTCTCTTGAAGGGCTTTGTAGTAAACAAACAATAATCTTCATGCATTGTTACTCGATCACAGTCATACCGAAACAGTTTTCAAACAATTCAACGTACGACGGGTAACAGCAATATTGTAGACAGAAGTTATGCTATTTACTAACGTATGAAGAGTGACAGCCGTCGCTTTGGACATTTTTTTTTTTTTTTTAGCAATAACAGTATGTAGATTGCCCACTGTTTTCTCAATTCTTAACAAGTTTGCCAAAGTCCTCAGCATGCCTCGTTCTTGACACTATTCATTTCTGGGCCAAACAGCTAACTTTCCGAGCAATAGACTCACAATGAAATCATGTTCTCTCAGAGAAAGTGAGAGCCTCTTTGGGACAAGACCCTGAGAAGGCCATGATCTCCGCGCTGTCTAGTCGAATTCTTTACTCATGGATGATGGGAGTCATGGCCAGCGTTAACACACACACCCACTATATATATATATATAATATATATATATATATATATAGATATATATATATATATATATATATATATATATATATAATCGATGATGATATATGGGCCTATTAGTTGCACTGGTCATAGAAGATATTAATACACCGTGTCTATATAGCGACCTAGCAACGTCTAGGTCTGGACTTTTTAGTGGTCGGAAATTCCTCCTTAATGGCAGTTAAGCCTCTTCCTTTGAAACCAAGACAATCACTCCTTTTTTATGTGAGATGCCGGAAAATAAATACGAAGCAGGAGTCTCGTTAGTTGTAGTGCGAAACCAATTAAATGACCGTGATATGATGATTGCAATCCCATACCAGTTGAGAGAGAGAGAGAGAGAGAGAGAGAGAGAGAGAGAGAGAGAGAGAGAGAGAGAGACTAGGAAGACCTGAGAGTGAATGCGTCTGGTGTGAGTGAGGGATGAAGGACAAGGAGGTTGGTTGGGTAATGTTTCATGAAGAAGGTTGTGTGTAGGCCTATAAAGGATCGCAGCTATATTAGTCCAAGAATTATAAGGGAAAACTGGGTTTAACAAAAGGAAACCAGTGAGTGCATTTGGTCTAAGAATTTCCGAACGCGTCAAAATTTGTGGCCGGGTGGGTTTGGAAAGGGAGAAAGCTAGGTTGTGCTGGAGGACTCCAGTGCAAATTTAGATAAAAGAGAGAGAGAGAGAAAGAGAGAATGGTTGTTGCACTATCCTCCTATGAAGGATGGACATTATTCTTCCACAATTTATGTAATGCTCTCTGAGAGGTTGGGAATGAGAAATTTCATAAGAAATATTTTTGGAAAAGATAAAATTACGAGAAAAAGTTTTTTTTTTTTTTTTTTACAATTGCATATTAGAAATGACACATCCAGAGTAGGTGAAAATGAACTGCCTTTATGATTGATTGTGTACTATATCTGGCGTCACAACATTTGGGTGAACTGCCTTAACCCACAACTAGATTTTCAGTTCATTGTTAGTGAGTTACATAACTTAAAACCTCTCTTATTTGATAAAAACACACTTCCTGATCTATTTAAGATAGTACAGTACTATCAACATGGGGAATAAATGAGAGAACAAGAGGATATTTAATATTCAATTCCTTTGACATGACGCTGAAGACAATTAATCATATATTTTATTATTTTTGACAGTTCTTGAACCCAACAGTCGACTAGATAATTTTAGAATCTATTTACATTTCCAACTCTAAATTGAACTATTGTCTGTCTTTTAAATCATGGATCGTAGGTTAGTTCAGTTTCCATTAATTTTTCATCTTTTATTCCTTTAATTTATTTATATTTTGACAGTCGTAAAGGGCATTTTAACATACGGGTTATTCTAAGGCAATTCTACAGTTGTGTGTGTCTGCCTATATGTAGGCTAAATTGAAAACTGAAACGTCCTACAAACGATATGGAAAACTATTTAATAGCTTGCTCTGTGGTTCTAGTGACTATGGCAAGAAGAGCGTAAACTGTATACGTTTCTATTATAGTGTTAGGTCTCTCTCTCTCTCTCTCTCTCTCTCTCTCTCTCTCTCTCTCTCTCTCTCTCTCTCTCTCTCAGAATAATCAAAATTATTGATTGGCATAATTAATTAGACGCCATCGGAGATTTTCTTCAGGTATTGTTCTCACTGTATACCGGAATAATAATTTATTGAAGGAAGTTCAAGGAGCACAATGAAGACAAGGCAGTGTAACATTTGTGGAAAGGACAATAACATATCCGGCCGCCCTCCCCCTCCTAAACCACACACACATACACACAAAGAACTCTCAGTCAGGGAAGCTATAGAATTCCCAGAGAAGTAATTTTGCGAATCTCTTGTTTTACACACATTACATTTAGTGTGAAATCCATAGAGTGTATATGGCAAAATCCCATAGTAAAAATGTACAAAGTAAAGCATATTACTTCTGCGTGGTTACTTCGACAAGAATCACATTGGAAGGCGTTGCTAGATAATAGTATCTCTATATGAAATAAAACATACATTTCTAGACTTATAAAGAAGCTTAACATTCATTGATGAAATACGAGTACATCCCATTTTCTTTATGGCACAGTTTTAAAGCTGTTTTTGTAAAAAAAAAAAATATATATATATATATATATATAATATGTATATCTAGTATTTCTATGGATATCTTCATCATGAATCTGCTTATCTAAATTGTCAAACCGGATCTTTAAAGAGATATACATTTTTATCTATGAGAAGGAAATGGTTGCGTAAACCAGGTAATTGTGATGTTTAAAAGTCAAGGGAGAAATCTGGTTGCAGCATACATTGGTCAAGAAAATGCTAACACCAGAAGTGACTGTATTATGGAAGGTTTTGAGAGTAATAAGTTTGTGGAATAAGAAAAAGAGCAGACTTGAAATTTGAAACAGGAACTATATTCTCTGAATTCGTGACACTTTTGTCTGTCTGGGTGTATGTATTCAGATATAAAAGTTGTACACACTATATCAACAAACATAAAGTATGTGTACCTATACATCCGCCTGTGTAGAACACATAACGTACACATACAGAGTGACAGACGGTTTCGCACGCAAAGGCTACCTCAGGACACATTAGCATTGATAACGAGAGTTGACGACTGACGAGACGTTTCCGATAAAAAAGGGTAAAGAAGTGATCATAAGAAAAGGAGGGTGTGTCGCCCTTCAGTCTATAATCGGGAAGACAAGACCGTCAAAGTAGAGTGATAAAAATTGCGAAACGGAGGAAAACAAATTTAAGAAGGAAAGGTTCCGCAAGAAAAAATGAGGCGATAAAGAGAGACAGAACTTTATTTCAACTGAGGCCTGTCTGTTTTACCTCTGGCCACAACTGAAAAGCAAGGCGTGTCTGTGTCAGGTGTTGGTCATCTATATAAAAGAAAAGAACTCGAGGAACTTCGTTTTAGTGGGTGGGTTCGGGCGAGAGAGAGGACGATCACGTGCAGGGTCCACACGGGGGATAATTTTAGATGCTCTAGTGCCCCTTGCGATCAACCTATGCATTTCAGGAAGATGGTAAGCTTACCTATAGTTTCCACAGAATGAGTCTTGGTGTTCAATGGGGAGGGGAGCCGCCAAAGATATAGAGGGCCGCTGTGCTTACGATGGGTCGGGGGAGGTGGAGCTTAGAAAGGAGAGATGATTTGATATGCATTTGCAATTATGAATATAAAGTTAAATATTTACATACCAAATGTAACCGGAATTTACTACGTATAACGGCAACTCTCTCTCTCTCTCTCTCTCTCTCTCTCTCTCTCTCTCTCTCTCCTCTCGTCTCTCTCCTCTCTCTCTCTCTCTCTCTCTCTCTCTCTCTCTCTCTCTCTCTCTCTCTCGATAGCACGGAAATGTCTTTTTAATCAGGCCATCTCTCTCGCCCGCTTCGACACACCTCCCCCCACCCACCCCAACCTCTCCTTTCTCTCTCTCTCTTGCAGTGCCGCAATTAACACCATCGAATCTCTCTCTCTCTCTCTCTCTCTCTCTCTCTCTCTCTCTCTCTCTCTCTCTCTCTCTCTCTCTCTCCTACATATACAAGCACACTCTTAAGTTCTCTGTGCCTGAATTTATGAAAAACATTTTCGAACCGTCCAAGTTAAGATGGATGTATACAATGCACATATTTCAGCCTTCTTGAGTCTCTCTCTCTCCCTCTCCCTTAAACATCGACCTGGCTCGTCGTAGCTTCCCCCTCAGCGAAACATATCGATTTTGAGCGTTGCCAACTATAAGATGACCCCAGGTAAATACGATCCTTTTTGGTCCTTCTCTCCCCTCCCCCTCCCTTCCATTTTGCCATCCCTCGCCCCATTCCATTTCCCTTCCCTCTCCCCCTTCCAGCCCTCCATACCACGTCGATAAACTCCCTTCCGAACACCGACGTATTGATCGAATTCTTTAAAGGTATATTCCCCTCTCCCTGGGTTATGGTTACGAGCCCTAGACCGAAGCGCTTTCGTGTTCAAAAGGAATTAATTTACGCCTACGACCCGCCTTCGGAGGATTTGTGGGTTGGGGAATAAAACATTGAACTGTCACTTACGCTACGATTCAGTTTGATCAATATCACGAATCAAGACATGAGAGAGAGAGAGAGAGAGAGAGAGAGGGGGGGGAGGGGAGAGAGCGAGAGAGAGAGAGAGAGAGAGAGAGAGAGAGAATTTTCGCGAAATCAGTCAGGTTCCTTTCCACTTCACTCAACATCATAAAAGTGGACAATGGATGCTGTATGCGCAATATATGGATTGTCTGCTGAGTAATTACGTGAGAAACTTGGAGATGACATGAATATATGGTAAGGAGTTAGTAGCCTATGTCTGAAAAGATGGACCCATGTATTTTATTATTATTATTATTATTATTATTATTATTATTATTATTATTATTATTATTATTATTATTCAGAAGATGAAACCTATTCATGTGGATCAAGCCCAACAAAGGGGCCATTGACTTGAAAGTCAAGCTTCCAAAGAATATGGCGTTCATAGACAGAAGCAAGACGAGGTAATGGGAAATGCATAAAGAAGAGACCCCACTTATTAAAAAAAAAAAATAACAAATTAATGAAAACGTATTAAATTGCAAGGGTAGTATTGTTAATAGGAAAGAGAGACAAGATAAGAAAATGCTGAAGTGTCTACAAACAGCACGAAGGTGATCGAGACAGAGATTGTAGGCCTATACGTGAAGGGTAATTGACGGACTACATCAACCTTCTGTGCAGATTACTGAAACCACATATTTCTTGGATGAATGTAGAATTTTTTCTAAATAGTACTGTGGTTCATTTTCCTTTTATCTTTGAATATCAATAATTCATAAGAATATAGTCAGAAAATGTGGTTGTTATTTACATACATTTTGTTATCCTTTAATATTTCATTTTCACAAAAATATCAAAAAGCCAATATATGAACAGAGGAATCTTAACTAAAATAATTATGGCGACAATAAGACATGAATATAAAAGAGAGAGAGAGAGAGAGAATTACTATTATTATTTACAAAATGATCCAATATAAGTATAATAAACGTAATAATGTGTCGGTTACAGAATAACATAATCTGAAAGATACCATAAAAAATAGTTACGCAAAGCTTTCAAAGACATTTTGTTTCCTTTAAATGGATTCAAGAGGTTATCTTTATGTAAAGTTATCATTAGCTTACTTAAAAGAACAAGGCTCTTGACTACGAACGTGAGGCCTCGAGATTTCTCTCAAGTTACCCTGACCTAGACTCAACACAGTAGGCTTATAGCGTGAATAAAATTACTCAAAGTCTTGACAATTAAATCAAGTGTGAGAATATCCATTAGACATTTACTGTTGTAAACGTCTAATACACCTTCATTAAGGACGAGGATCATTAACTGACGCCAAATTAAGGACTTTAATGTTTACCACAAGCATTACTTATAGAGGAATCAAGGAAGTTTGACAACTACCAGTCTGTTTACGCGTGCAGGGAATAGACTCTCTCTCTCTCTCTCTCTCTCTCTCTCTCTCTCTCTCTCTCTCTATCTCTCTCTCTCTCTCTCTCAGCATATTGATATGGAGTTGCATGCATTCAAACTGATCTCAAATGCTTACTAACAGTAATTGCTAGAAGAGTCAGGCGCAAAAACTAGAAGACTCTAAAGGCGTTTTGAATAAGGAATGGACAAAAATTCTTCATACTATATTTCACAAGACCCAGATCCCCTTCTCCCCACTTCCTTCCAATGGAAATCCTAGCGCCACAATGTCAAAAAATACATTGAAGGGAAATAACCCCTAGATATGGTACCAATTAAAGTACAATCAACAAGCCTTTCGCTTAAGTTGATAATCTGATCAGAAGTTAAATTACTTAACGCCATTTAAAAGCACATTTCTTACTTCACATCACACACTGTAAGGCTCGGGAAGTTGAATTTGAAAATCCCTAACGATATCCGTTAACGTTAAAATATGTCCTCTTAGGTATTTGTACAAAGAAGATTGGATAGTTTAAATTACTCTCGAAGATTAAGAACCAGAATTAAAGAATCATTGATAATTTGAAACAATCATCTGCAAGAAAAAACGTAGATAAATGTCAAATTACAAAGTAAACAAAACAAAACAAAAAGATATATCATAGCAGGGCGCAGCCAGTGACCTCGCGATTATAAACGCCAGTGACGTAGGGACTCAATTCGTCATTGACAAGGAGATAGAATCACGACGCAGTTCCCGGTGGGAAGGTAGTTTGTTATAACGACTTCTCTTTTCATCAAATTTATACGAGAACCCGGATGCAAGGCCTACATGGCGGACATGACGGGAAATATAATATCTTTTAAGCAACATGGGTTCTTTTAGAAGACCTAGGTGTGAATGCTTAGACATAAGTATGTCTTCATGGTCTAGGCTGAGTCTATAGATTTAACTCAAGAAGGAACAAATGGCTTGTACTACTGTAACCCGGACCACCGAGTCTCTCTTTCGGTGGTCTTAACTATACTCGGCTTGTTTTAGAGGAAGGGACCTAACTAACATAAAGTTAGCTAATAACAATAATAATAATCTAAAATTCTTGACAAAGTGACGACCTGGTTTAATTTGATTCTTAGGAAACAGCCACAATTTTTCGGCAGAATGTTGAACCTTTGTACGCCATGAGAACATGCTTGTTAGTAACTTAGTGATGAAACAAACCCAGCGGCATTGGAAAGACCCTAGGTTTAATGCGAATAAAATATGCGACCAATCCTTCCAGAAGATTTTGCTAGACTGAGTCCAGGTGTAATTTTCTTGTATGCTCTAGTTAGTCATATTAATATAATAATAATAATGTCGGTCTATCATACATCAACACTACTGTGAACAAGCTACACTTGTTTGGGTCTGGACCACTGACAGAAAAGAATATACTATTATTTATTCAAGATTACTACGTACTAAGTTTAATGATGTACATTTTGATTTTACTTCGGAAATGAGCGCCACTCCTGAGTCTACTTCCAGAATCGGTTACAAAATCCAAATGTTTAAAGTGATAAATGTCGCATACAAACACACCACAAATACACACACGTATATATATGTATATACACTTGCATACATATAATCTTACTGATACGCCAAAGGACAGACTGGTAGTTCATATATTACGGAAGATGGCCGAAACATACCCCGTCCTAAAGGTACGTACGTTTATACATATTTTCAAATATGGAAACATGCTCTAGCCGGAAAAACGTCAGCTACAGTTGTTACGAACGATTCTACGAAAGCCTAAGTAGAAATAACATACAAGTAGTTCATATTATCTACTCACCAACGTATAATTTCCAATTATGTAGCTGTCGGTCAACGAATGAGAACCCAGCTGTCCGTGTCCTTATATCAAGAGGTGACATATGGTTGGGGTTGGGGGGTTAGTTGAGGGTTAGACAGGCGGTGTAAAATAATTATACTACAATGTAAGTACTATATTTCATAGGTGAAAGCCCTTCGCCATGTACCTTCAGCCAGTCCTACGAGAGCCCAGTGTTTTGACGCTGTCGTCTATTTAAACTACCAGATAACTGCTTTGTTGCTTAGCGAGGAGACATTTGTCATCCAACCAAACGGGATCGGGAAGTTATGTATCCACTGACAGACCGCTTTCTAAGGAAAAATCTAATTTTACCTCTATTTCTGTCCATCTGCTTTGAACATTGTCTTTGTATAATTTGTTATTTTCTTTTTTCTCCGTTTCTGCTTTGTGAATGCACCACGCTATTAATACAACAGTAGCTCAAGCATTGAAAGCTAACACGCGCCCGTTACGAACGTACCAAATTTGGTACATTGGGTGTCTCAAGTGCAATTGGTACAACTTTCACTGAAAGTGACAAAATTTGGTACTTTTTAATTTTTTTTCTTTTGTTCTTAATCAATTTTAAGCAGTATTTACTGCCCATAGTTAAAGTAAATATTGGATTTCAGGAAGAAACTTTTAGAGTTCATAAACTTTTAGCTCTGTCAATAGTAGTGTAAAGGCTATTCTTAATAATTTAATTAAGAAAGATTCTTTACAAGATAAAGATCTAAGTCAAATAAACAATGATTCATCAAACTATCTGAAGTTAGAGGACATATTATATCGAGGTGCAAGAACTGAAAGCATTGCCTTGGAATCTTCCACTATCTCAAAGGGCGACGTACACGAATTCCAGATGAAAACACTGAACTTTTATGTTACTTTGGCAAATCAAATATTCAAACGCTTCCTTTCCTCTGACACGTTTGACAAATTGCAGCTACTTGAGAGCCTTAGATCCTGAAAATGTGCGAGAAGGAAAACCAAAATCTATCAAACCTTTCGCAGTGAAATTCTCAAATATAATTGAGGAGAAGGATTATGAAGACGTAATAAAGAATGGAGAGAGCTTACACTTTTGGAAATTCCATCTTTGAAGGAATCATGTTTGGAACCTGAAAAATTTTGGTATGTGGTATCAACAGATAAGTGTGGTGATGAATTAAGATTTCCATATACATCCAATCACATGATGAACTTGTCCTTGCCTCATTCTTCTGCTGCAGCAGAGAGAATTTTTTCTATGGTGGGCAACATAAAAAAAAAAAAAAATGATCAAGGCTCCAGACACAAACATTTAATGATCTCCTTCACAGCAAGGATCTGCTTCAAGATATCAATTGTAAAAATTGGCAACCTTCTGATTTATTAAAGAAAATGACATCTACGAAAACGTCTACAGAGTCTACATCTGAAACAAGAGAAGAGGAGGAGCTGGGGTTTAAATAATTGGCTCATTACAAGGTAAATCAATTTTAATTACTTGATTTGGTACTTTTGTTTTCATTTGCTACTTTTCTGTGGTCTGATTTGGTCCTATTGAAAAATGTTGAGCGGCAACACTAAAGTAAGCTACTCACGCTCACGGTGACAGACAATGGAAGCTCAAAGCGTTAATAGGTGTAGCTTAAGCAAATATTCATTTTGTTAGTCTGTTAAAAGTGAACAAAGAACCATAAAAAGAAGACAAAAGTTTTCGTTAAAGGACCTCCGTTTGAATGGAACCGTCTACATTCAGTTCCCCATACAGCTCAGTCGCTCTAATAATAATGGTGGCTTTGTTAACGGAAGTATGCGTACGAAACCTTTTGTCAGTCTCCCGCCCACACTTCCCCCATCGTCTTTTCTTCACACCATCTTTTGAACAAGGGCTGAAGAGTCTTCTTCATTCGTTGAAATAATTAAAACGATAATCTTACATTAATGATCATCCTTCGGGTGTCAGTCAATTCTTTCTTAAGTGATTGAGTCTAGACGTAGTCATTCCTCTTTGGCACTCCACACCGTCTGGCTAACTTCCTCGGTCCACGAGACCACGACGCCTTCCTCCGCTAAGCCATGGGAGCACTATGCGTTTTGCCAACGCGGTTTACTGTGTTGCGGTAACGCAGACAGCAGTCGACTTATATCTTATGGAAATCGCCTCTGCCTTGCCGC
>NC_061102.1:54714249-54731715 GCF_015104395.2 Macrobrachium nipponense | reverse complement strand
AAGCGGACAAGGTCCTCTAACAGCATCCGACTTGGATTCTACCACAATAGGGGGATCACATATCCCAGTGGTAGATCCGAGAGTCTTTCAGCATCAGGTCACGTCCTAGCTGTAGCTCTCCAGGCAATGCAGACTCAGAGATAGTATCTATGAAGTCTTCATCCTGAAAAGGTGAGAACCAAGGTTTTTATATCCTACAACATTAGTTGTTTCCCGTCTTACCTGTATTATTGAGCTGTCTCTTACCCTCCACCAAGGGTGCCAATCAGCTAAGTATATATCTGTCAGGGAGGTTCATGTACAAAAATGATATTGTTAAACTACAATAAAGTTTTGTACATACTTACCTGGCAGATATATACGATTAATGGCCCACCCAGCCTCCCCTCAGGAGACAGGTGGAAGAGAAAAATCTGACAAGCTTACGGGAGTGGTTCGTACATCCGCCACCCAGCGGCGGGTAAGGTAGACCACCTGACCTACCTGTCGCGTGTGCCGCGAGATTTGAAATTCTGTCGGGAACGTCGGAGACTATAGCTAAGTATATATCTGCCAGGTAAGTATGTACAAAACTTTATTGTAGTTTAACAATATCATTTTACTTTAATTAGTCTATATGATACGTAAATAGTAATCAGCTGTTCTTGTAGCCCTCAAGATTTGTCAAAATCACTCCAGGTTGAACATAAAACTTCAAGAATGTAGTGTCACCAGAGGATTACAATAGTTTTTACCTTCAAGAACCAGCATTTTTTTATGAAAATAACTCCAGGTTGTACATAAAACTACAGGAAACAACATGTAGTGTAACCAAAGGATTACAAATAAGGTTTTTATAACTTTTTATTAGTTTAAGACATATTTCCAAGCGTCGTTCCGGCTTACGACGATTTTCGGCTTACGACGCGTCTCAAGAACGGAACCCCCGTCGTAACCCGGGGACTGCCTGTATATATACACACTATACCTAGCAGGACAATTTTACCACTTTTCTACAGTACAAGGTCTAATTTCTTTGATTTGATATAGGTTCAAGGGGTTGGTCTCAAGCATGATGACGGGACGTACAAATACTTGCGTACAGTGATGGTCCTTCCATTTCTGCCTGAGCAGATATAGTTTCCATGTTTGAACGTCTCTCTTGCCAAGCTACCACAGCTTGGTTACAAACTATAACGCAATATATTTTAAGAACATGGATCCACAGCTGCACATCGCCACCTTCTAGCTGGAGTATTTTCAATCAGTCTGTTCATATCAAGAATGACAATCAACTAAACAAACACACTGCAGGTAGATACAACCCCCAGTTTTACCTCCTTGTATGCTTTCTCCACAGAGGCTAAATTGACATCTGTCTACATAAGGCTAGTATCTGAAAAAAAGCTATGAAGGATCCAGCAGAAAAAGTATAGAGACTTACAGGGTAAAATATTCATTCTTTGGGATGAGCATGTGAGGTGTGAGAGGTCTTCATATCAGCTGCAGAAAGTGTGTGCTCATCTCAATGGCCCAGTGCACCGCTGAATCTTGCATATATTTATTTTTTGTTTAAAGTTTCTTTTCAATTCTCTGTCACCATGTTCGTACTTGTCCCACAGATTCATTCTGGCCTGGGGTGTTATCCTTTCTTGTAATAGAAATACATGGTAATGATGGTATATAAATACTCCAACAACGTAGCTATAGCGATCGGTGGACATGACATGGAATGTGTTTGGAGAATGAACTTATATGTGGGCAAAAAGTCTTGTGTTTGAATTGGCATGTGGGCAAAATGACCATAAACTGACGGAACCAGTACACTACAGACAAGTTTAAGTGAATCACTATAACACAAGAGCTTTTGACATTCATTAAGGTCCTTTTCAGCTGTATTAAACAAAAATTAGTTTACTAAGAAATAAAAAGCAGAAATGCAAAGTATTTAAAAGTAGGTAATTAGAATGATAATTATCAGTCCGGGTGTCTTCCTTGAGTATCATCGTTTCTTGAAGACATCTTGTTAATGTAGAAGTAGCCTGGTTGAGTTGTTTTCTGGCCAAAGGAGCAGTTTTATCTAAAACACCTACTTAACTTTAGATTGGTTGTCAGGCACATTAGGCTAACCAGTCTGTGAAGATGTCTTCAGGGCTGAAGGCCTTGTTTCCTTGGAAAGTATCCAACTGTCTGATAAGTACTCCCTCCACTATTTCTCTTTGATTGGTATTATTCGACTTGCAGATAATCTTTGCCTTGTCAAAAGAAGTTTGATGATCCAAATCAAGATGATGGTTGGCAACAGCATTTTATGCTTGGCTAATCTGATTGAGCAGTTGCTTCCAGTCTCCCCAACATAGACTTAGACACAATCTTTACAGGGAATAATGTAGACACCAAAATTTAATTAAGAATTCTTAATCAAATTCCTGCAGAGCTTTTGTTTTAATGAGTTGTTAAAGGTGAAAACTAAGTTAGTTTTCAGTTGATAAAAAATCTTGCTCGTTTTCTTTTTCTTTGGAATTAGGCTATTTTAAAACGTTTTTTTAAGTTCACCTGGTGTTTGTTACTATTGTTGTAGAATGACCTTTTAGCAGTAGATAAGGCTATTAAAATTAAATGTTTTGGATATACGTAGTCATTGTCTAAATGTACAATATATGTGATTACTCTCTATCATTATAAACTGAGGGTCACAAATTCTAAGAGCCTGAAGGAACAATCCTAAAATTACATCCAACAAAGCTTGATTGATTTGAAAAGTAATGTATGTAACTCTCTGAGTGGGTGGACTTCCTATGCACATTAAATGTTGTATTGAGTTTATCTGATCAGTGTACTTCAAAACATTTTGAAGGCCATTATTTTCCCATTAACCACAATTCAGTACACAGGGAAAGGTTATTTTTAGTGTCTGCGAAAAAAGAACAATTTCAAAGCACTCATTATAATGGTAAAATATTGCAAAAATGTTGTCAGTGTATTGAATCCATAAAATAGGACACAGATTTAGGGGAATTGTTGATAGTAATTCAGTTTGAAAGTACGTATTCCTTAAACAGATTAGCAATTACTGGAGAAATTAATGGAAGATTCAGTGTGCATGGTCTCTCCTCTGTGTAGTAGGCATCAATTTCAACATGCAGAGATACTTAACTTTTTTCTAATTAATATTGAACATTCTGGAATATGTAAAATTATATAGACCGCATTTGTATTCTAAGAATATTTGAAACTTTGTAATCCTTCATTGAAAAAGTGCTGATTTATTTTTAAATTTACAGGGACATCATGGTTTGTGCAGTTCACTGGAGAATTCATTCACTAGTATGTTTCAACCATGCACAAAGTTATAGGTACTGTAATGCCAGAATGGATTTGCAGAATGTATGATGTGGGTTGACCAAGATGGCCACCAGTACTCAAATTTTTGTTTGTTTGTATTGCTTTCAGCCACAGGTTAGTACGTAGTTGCTAAAATTATTAACATTATTCATTTCTCAAGATAGTTGTATTAGTCACAGATCTTTGCCTTACTAGTGACAATTACTGTAGTATTCCAAGGGCTGACCAACAAAGACTGTATGCACCCTCATGATTCACCTGGCTTCAGTGACATTCTTATGAGAAGGAGCAGGATACAGTTGCTGGAATTACACTTAGCCTAGAACTAGTTGCCTTAGTTTCTTTCTGATTTTCAGTTCCTGATTTTGAAGGTGAATCTTCCCATAGGGGAGCAGTACCGTCAGTGCACTGTAAGCAATACTTAAGGTTCTTTGCAGCATCTCTTCAGCCCCTAGCTGCAATTCCTTTCATTCCTTTTATTGTACATTTGTTCATATCCTCTTCTTCCATCTTGCTATCCACCCTCTCCTAACAATTATTTTTCATTGTGCAACTGCCGAGGTTTTCCTCCTGTACCACTTTCAAACCTTTCTATTCTTCAGTGTCTGTTTCAGCACTGAATGGCCTCATAGGTCCCAGTGCTGGGCTTTGGCCTAAATTCCATATTCCATTCTATTCCATTTCATTAAAGGTGAATCTCTATTTTAATTTTTTTATCTTTACTCTGTTTACCTTATTACTGTCTATATAATGCTTTAATGTGCCATGGTCTTGTCACAGACAAGTATCTTTCTGGGCTCAGCCTGTGTCGCTCCGTGAAATGGTTCCTTTGATACTATTTCTAAGGTATAAATATTGCTATTCATCCCAGAGAAAAAGAGAAACAATATAGTGCCAAGATAAATGGCTCGCTCACCTTTAATAAAGGTGTCGGTATAGATAAAGAGCAAGTGGAAACCACTACCAGAGGTCCCTTGCCATTTAGCTTCTTCCTTTGACATAACCCCAACTACGGAGGAGCCGAACTATAGCCCTCGCTACCTTCTACTACTACCGTGAGCGCCTCCGACGCCTGTGACGTCATTCCTTTGATAGCCATTGTAGCGGACGCACGCTTCTTATTTTTGTGCTGTGCTTTTTGCTATTTTCACTCGGAATCCAACCGTTAGGATGTCTCAAGCTTCTGCATCTAAGTTAAGTACTGCTTAAAGGTTTTTAGATCTCATTTTATGAAGGTCTTCCTTGTTGTGGTGTTATTGAAGAGAGATAAGGTAGCGGGAGCATCATCGTTCCCGCGCTGTCTTCCCTCTCCTTCCGACACATGGCGGTCTTGGTACTCTTTTGGTCTCCCATACATCAAAATTACCATCAATTTTACCTTTTAGCAGTATTTTTATGATCTCCATGACTGTTTGATATTGATTTCATGCAACTAGCTTGATAATTTTATTTAGTCTAGTCTTCACGGGGACCTCATACTCCGACCGCACTTTCGGATCTTAGCCTAGCCTGGGCAGATTCCGTTCTGTTAGGAGTTATTTACGTTAGGACTGTGTTCTTACGTGTTAGTCCTTGCTCCTAGTCTCCTGCTCTAGATCATATCACAGCATACCGACTAGCTGCTTGGGTTAGGCTAGCCTACCCCAATCGTCAGATTGGTGACTAGCCTACCCCTCTGATTATGCTTTCTCTCATTCTCAATTTATTTCCTTTCCCCCGTGTTAGCCTAACTATTATTTATCATTATTGCATATTATTATTGGTTATTTAGTAGTGTTGCTATGTACGTCTGGTCGGCCTTGGTCCACTGCATCGCCTGGCCTTCCTCACCGCGTGCCTGATCACCTTGGCCGGGAGGGCCGCTGGCCGATCGCATACGAGCCACCCTGTGCTGGCCCCCCCCCTCCCCTTGCCTCCCCCTCCGCACCTTGCCCACCCACCCTGGTAGTGTGATGACTCGCTCGCTCACAGCTAGCTACCAGAGTCTGCATGAGAGGGGGAGGGCTTGCGTAGGTGGTGGGGGGAGACCCTCCCAGCGCTCAGGGCTGCCGTTCTCAGTCACTTTGCTCCGGGCTCGGGGTTATCCCCCTCCCATACCGTACCTCGGTTGGCCTTCGGGCAGGGGGGAGGGGGGTGGGGTCCCCCTCCATGCCCTCCCGCTCCACCTCACTTTTTCCTGCTCCGGCGGTCACAGCTCCGGCCACCACCGGACTGGTTCATGAAGTGAGAGTATCATATGGGCCTTGATCCTACTCCGGGACCCTCTTATGGTTTGTCAGTATCCTACATAGCACACTAACACTAATACCTCTGTTATGATATTATTATTATATTATCATATTAGGTCGGAGTTGCACTCCGGGGGTTCTGTCTCATGTTTTACATTTTCCTGTTTCACGTCCCGAGGGCTCGGGTAGGCTTTCATTAATAATGGTTGCCCTACTCCAGCCCCCAGCGGAGTTAACTCACCTCCCCCCCCATTTTTAACGTGTTACCTCAGGAGAAGTATAACACTGAGACAGTTACCTTCCCATGACCACTTTATGTTATAACCATACGCAGTTTCATGTACCATATTTATTTATGTTATTACTATGTCACCGGATCTACTCCGGCACGAATAGTATATTTACATGTTACTTACCTACTATATGTATCATTACTTGTTGGCTCCACTCCGGCGCCTACGTGTATTTATATATTGGTTTTATACCTCCCCGGAGGTTGTCATCGATACTCATGTATCCTTTGACTTACAGGTCCTCTGCTGTCAGGAAGCAGGCTGCAACTCAGTCCTGCAGGACCCCTGCGGTCACGAGGTTTGCCGTTCCCACGCCGGGTGCGCTGTGAGGGTGGAGGACTTCCTGGTGTGGCACCACGAGGGGTGCCTCACATGTTACGCCTTGGTTGGTGAAGCCTCCACCGGGGTAAGTATTACTCTCCGCCGCAAAGTGTTTTCTTAAGGTCCGATTATGTTATTGGATATACTCTCATATGTGTTCATATTGACTAATAATTGATTATTCAGTTACGACCTCGGTCGTTCCCTCTTTCTAATTCTAACCCTCTCTTGCAGGGCTTTAATGATGGAGGGAAAGCGGCATTGACGTCGCTTAAGGCCTGGGTTGGGGGCTTCGGGAGGAACTCCCCGAAGGGCCGCCCGTACATCCTGGCCCAGGACATGGCGGACCTCGTCTTCCCTGGCGCCAAGAAAGGGTCAGTTGTCGACCCCCTAGTGGCTGCCCCCCTCATCACCAATATCCAAGCCCTGGTGTCACTCCCGGCGGAAGACGATTTCACGGAGGACGTCGCAGGGGACGTAGCAGCCCTCAACCTTGACGTTGAGCCCATGGCTGTCGACGCCATGGGCACAGGTAAGGGTGTAGTTGTTAGGACAGGCTCTGGGGGGACTCAGGGACTTTCCTTGAGCTTCCCCTTCTCCTTCTCCTGCTCCATCCACTTCTACTTCTTTCTGGGGATTCATGGAGATGCAGCAGTCAGTGCGACCCAAGTCTTCTTCCGTGATCCCCAAGGTAAAACCTTCTACGAGCAAGCTCGTGAAGTCCTTGCCTATGAAGTCAGCTCCCTCAACTGTCGCTAAAACCCCGGCTCCCCATCCTGGGGCGGACAGATCAAGGGCATCTTCTTCATCAGCATCGAGACCCCCTAAGCACAGGTCTCGGAAGGAGAGGGCTCAGGCACCCTCCTTCAACCCCGAAGCTTTCTCCTCCAACATTTTGGAGAAGGTGGGAGATATCGTGGGGAACCTGGTGAACGCTAGGTTCGGATTGATTCTCTCCCCAGCTTTCAAGCTCAGTAGAGGCCTCGGGTCAGTCGATCCAGTCCCTAGCAGAACGACTGACGGCCCAAGAGAATGCGATGACGGGCATTCGGGACTCGATCGCGGCAGGACCTTCACAGTCCGTGCAGGTACTAGTGCCTTCCGTCATGCCGGACTCGCGCCTACTACCGGACTTCAAGCCTGCCAATCCCTGGAGGATTGCAGCACACGCTCGTTTTGTCAACGGGATGTCTATTGAGGGCATTGGAACTCGAAGGCTGGAAGACTTTGAGTCCTATCCCAAAGACCTTCAACCTCCATTCATGGGCTACGTCCGTCTAACAGACGCAGCCATGATGAGAGAGGACAAAGTCCCCAAGGAGACTGTAATCCTTCCTCAGGAGCATGCACAACAGACTTGGCTGAGGAGCCTGGAAGAGTGGGAGTGTGACAACTCTCGTCTCACTGCCTTCAGAAGCCCTTTCACCATCTTTACGACGGTGGAAGGCACTCCGCTCCCACTTACCCTTAAGGTAGTGGAAGCGACCTACCAGGCAGCGCTTAGGGACGAGCCTATGCCTCAGCTCCGGGAGACAGAGCCCACATCTCTTCTGATCCCCGGTTCTGACGCCTACTTTGAGGGTGCGGTGCCCACCTTCACAGTAGGCAAACTGAAACCTGACTGCGCCACCACTCTCTTTAGTGAGAGGCTTCCCAGGTTGTCGGACTCTCTGATCCAGACAGAGTTCGACGCCCGGACCAGGTTGGCAAGGTCCTCTCCTCCTTGACGACAGCGAAGATGACGGCTCGTTTATCAACAAGAGCCGTTGTTCAAAGTTACAGCAAAGGGACTGCTGGATACAATGCAGTGTGACCTTTACGACTTCCTAGTCGCAAGGAGGAATTGTAGGAAGCATGTCCTGGCGGAAGCCACCATCCGGCACGAGCCTAACAAGCTCATTGCTTCCTCAATTTGGGGGACAGACCTCTTCCCTGCTCCAGTGGTGGCGGAGGTCTTGCATGAGGCCTCGAAGGTAAACCAGAGTCTCAAGGTCAGGTGGGGCCTAGTGGCCAAGAGGAAGCCAGAATCCTCCGGCTTGAACCCTAGGATCAAGAAGAAGCCGAGGAAGTTTCAGCCCTTCCAGGCTCATCAGCAGTCGTTAGTTCAGGCAGTGTAGGTGCCTCAGGGACAGCATCACACCTCCTCTAGGACAGCAGCACACCTCCTCTAAGGCTCAGCAGCAACACCAGTTCTTCCTGCTGGCTCCACCAAACCAGCAGCCCCAACCTTCAACCTCCTTCGCTGTCTCACCGGGCAGCAGGGCTAGGGGCGCCTCTCGCCAAAGAGGATCCAGCAGGGCCACAAGCAGAGGCAGAGGCTTCTGGGGAGCGCGCTGCGGTCGTCCTTCGGCAAGCCAGCAGTGAGAATCCTAAGGTAGGAGGGAGACTGTAGCTCTTCCGCCACCGGTGGAGGTTCAGCCCTTGGGCTCACAGCGTCGTGACCAAAGGTCTGGGCTGGAGTTGGCTAGAGGGCCCTCCTCCAACCAACAATTTCTATCAGAAACCAACAGCGGAATTGATAGAGTATACTCAAGATCTCCTTCTCAAAGGAGTAGTTTCAAGAGTCAGGAATTTAAAATTTCAAGGACGCTTGTTCAGCGTGCCAAAGAAAGACTCAGAAAAGCAAAGAATTATCCTAGACTTGTCCCATCTGAACTTATTCATTCATTGTGACTAGTTTAGGATGCTGACCGTTACTACCCCGTGGGGCCGTCACAACCTCTATAGATCTTACAGATGCTTACTATCATGTTCCAATAGCCAGACACTTCCGGCCATTCCTAGGCTTTAAACTAGGAAACAGGGCTTATTCCTTCAAAGTAATGCTGTTCGGGCTTAACATCGCCCCCAGGATTTTTACGAAGTTGGCGGAAGCAGTCGTCCAAGAATTGAGGACTCAGGGAATAATGTTGGTGGCGTACCTGGACGATTGGCTCATTTGGGCTAAGAACCCCGAAGAGTGCAAGAAAGCAACGGTCAAAGTAATCAAGTTTCTAGAACACCTAGGTTTTCAAATAAACAAAACCAAGTCCAGACTAACACCGGAATCTCGGTTCCAGTGGTTAGGCCTTCAGTGGGACTTGCAGTCACACACTCTATCAATTCCGCCGTTGAAAAGGAAAGAAATAGCAAAATCCACAAAGCAATTTCTCAAACAACATCAGACATCCCGGAGGAGTCAGGAAAGGATCCTGGGCTCACTCCAGTTTGCCTCAGTCACGGACATCCTTTTGAAAGCCAAACTCAAGGACATAACCAGGGTTTGGCGTTCCAAAGCGAACTGCAGATCCCGGGACAGGTTAGCTTCTATCCCAGCGATCTTACGGAAACGTCTCCGCCCCTGGACGGAGGTAAACAACCTATCAAAAGCAGTACCCCTTCAGTTTCCCCCGCCGTCTTTAGTGATCCACACGGACGCCTCACTAACCGGGTGGGGAGGGTACTCGCAGTACAAAAAGTAGGTCCAGGGAACTTGGTCCCCACCATTCGCCAGCTACATATCAATGTACTGGAAGCCATGGCAGTGTTTCTCACTCTGAAACGGCTCTGGCCATCCAAGAAGTCACATGTCAAGCTAGTTCTAGACAGTGCGGTAGTAGTCCACTGCATAAACAGGGGCGGATCCAATTCAAGCCACTTGAACCATGTCATGATAGCCATTTTCTCTCTGACGGTCAGGAACAAATGGCACTTGTCAGCCACTCATCTAGCAGGAGTAAAGAACGTAGTAGAAGATGCACTGTCTCGCTCCGTCCCGTTGGAATCGGAGTGGGCTTTAGACAAAAATTCGTTCACTTGGATCTGTCAACAAGTCCCGGGGCTTCAGGTAGATCTCTTTGCCATGGAGTCAAATCACAAACTCTCCTGATATGTGGCACATAACCTGGACCCTCTGGCTTATGCCACGGACGCTATGGCCCTAGATTGGAATGTATGGAAAAGGATTTACTTATTCCCTCCGGTGAATCTTCTTCTGAAAGTACTGAACAAACTCAGGTCATTCAAGGGCCGGGTGGCTCTAGTAGCCCCCAACTGGCCCAAGAGCAATTGGTTCCCTCTACTTCTAGAATTGGGACTCCGGCCTCTATGGATTCCCAATCCCAGGCTAACCCAGTTAGTGCAAACTCGGACTGTGTCCGCTTCCTCAAGAATTCAGAAAACCCTAACTTTATGGACTTCATGAAGTTTGCGGCTCGCAGGAACGCGGACATTGACCCCCAGAATATTTCATTCTTGGAGTCAGATAAAAGGGAATCTACCTTGCGTCAATATGACTTGTCCGTTAAGAAACTAGCCATGTTTCTTAAGGACTCAGACACGCAAGTCATGATCACGAATTTGGCCATATCCTTCTTTAGATCATTGTTCGAGACAGGTCTGGCAGCAAGCACTATTACTACTACCAAATCAGCTCTTAAAAAGATCTTCCAATTTGGTTTTGGTATAGACCTTACGGATTCTTACTTTTCCTCTATTCTGAAAGCTTGTGCTAGACTTAAACCCTCCGAGAGACCTAAGTCAGTTTCTTGGTTTCTGAATGATGTTCTCAAACTGGCCTCAGAAATTGATAATGATTCTTGTAATTACATATCTCCTGAGGAAAACTTTATTTTTACTAAGTCTAGCCTCAGGAGCTAGAATCTCCGAACTGTCAGCCTTATCAAGGGAGCCAGGTCACATTGAATTCCTTCCCTCAGGGGGAAGTTCTCCTATCCCTAGATCGTCACTTTCTGGCCAAAAATGAAGACCCACAGGACAGGTGGTCCTCATGGAAAATCCTACCACTCCCCCAGGACAATTCTCTATGTCCTGTTAACTCTTTAAGAGCTTACTTGGGTAGAACGACCTTAAGATCTTCAGGTCCGTTATTCATTAGGGAAAAAGGTGGTACGATTTTCTTAAAAGGGATCAGACAACAAATTTTGTACTTCATTAAACAGGCCAACCCGGATTCTTTTCCTTGTGCCCATGATGTTAGGGCAGTGGCCACCTCTATTAATTACTTTCAACATATGAATTTTGACGATCTTAAGAAATATACAGGCTGGAAATCTCCGACAGTTTTTAAACGCCACTACTTAAAATCTTTGGAAGCCCTCAACTTCTCAGCAGTGGCAGCAGGAAACACAGTTTCCCCTGAAACTCCATGAATTTCTATTACCTTTTCCTTGTAGCCTTCCCTTCTACCTGCCTCATTGCACCCTTACTTAGTTAGGTTATATCTAGTGCATATATTTTGCCTTGGATGTAGTTGCTTCATTCATTGTTACTTGTTTGGGACTCTGTCCATTCGGTTATTGTATATGTGTCGACGTATATTTTTACTATAGCCTACTTGTTTACCTTTAGTTATCCTTAAGTCGTAGGCTAAGTACTTTTAAGATTGTTAATCTAGTAATTTTAAGATACTTTACAATTAAGTTATGCTTTGTAAGCCTTTGTATCTTTAAGTTGTTCATTATACTATTAACCTTACAGGTGTTTGTTTTATACCTTCTTAGTATCTGTGCAGTTTCCCCAAGCTTGGTGATACCAATTCTCTGGCACTATTTCACGGAGCAACACAGGCTGAGCCCAGAAAAGGGATTTTGACGAAGGAAAAAACAAAAACCTATTTCTGGGCAATGACCTGTGTCGCCCAGTGAAATCCCACCCTGTAGTTAGTATTCCTCACCCTGCTTACCCCAAGCTTGGGTGCTATCTTCAGGAATGATGTCACAGGCGTCGGAGGCGCTCACGGTATTAGTAGAGGGTAGCGAGGGCTATAGTTCGGCTCCTCCATAATTGGGGTTATGTCGAAGGAAGAAGCTAAATGGCAAGGTGAGCGAGCCATTTATCTTGGCACTATATTGTTTCTCTTTTTCTCTGGGATGAATAGCAATATTTGTACCTTAGAAATAGTATCAAAGGAACCATTTCACTGGGCGACACAGGTCATTGCCCAGAAATAGATTTTTCCTTCGTCAAAATCCCTTTATTCTTTGGTGGCTTGCCAAGCCATTTAATGGCTTGTATAGCCAGGTAGAAATGAATGTAACCCTTTTTGTAATAATAATAATAATAATAATAATAATAATAATAATAATAATAATAATAATAATAATAATAATAATAATAATAATAATAATAGACAGGATACAAATACCTGGGAATAATGGGAAGGAGGAGATATAAAAACACCAAGAGATGAAGACACGATCAGGAAAGAATATATGCAGAGACTCAAGGCGATACTCAAGTCAAAACTCAACGCCGGAAATATGATAAAAGCCATAAACACATGGGCAGTGCCAGTAATCAGATACAGCGCAGGAATAGTGGAATGGACGAAGGCAGAACTCCGCAGCATAGATCAGAAAACCAGGAAACAAATGACAATACACAAAGCACTACACCCAAGAGCAAATACGGACAGACTATACATAACACGAAAGGAAGGAGGAGAGGACTACTAAGTATAGAGGACTGCGTCAACATTGAAAACAGAGCACTGGGGCAATATCTGAAAACCAGTGAAGACGAGTGGCTAAAGAGTGCATGGGAAGAAGGACTAATAAAAGTAGACGAAGACCCAGAAATATACAGAGACAGGAGAAAGACGAAAGAACAGAGGACTGGCACAACAAACCAATGCACGGACAATACATGAGACAAACTAAAGAACTAGCCAGCGATGACAATTGGCAATGGCTACAGAGGGGAGAGCTAAAGAAGGAAACTGAAGGAATGATAACAGCGGCACAAGATCAGGCCCTAAGAACCAGATATATTCAAAGTACGATAGACGGAAATAACATCTCTCCCATATGTAGGAAGTGCAATACGAAAAAATGAAACCATAAACACATAGCAAGTGAATGCCCGGCACTTGCACAGAACCAGTACAAAAAGAGGCATGATTCAGTGGCAAAAGCCCTCCACTGGAGCCTGTGCAAGAAACATCAGCTACCTTGCAGTAATAAGTGGTACGAGCACCAACCTGAGGGAGTGATAGAAAACGATCAGGCAAAGATCCTCTGGGACTATGTATCAGAACGGATAGGGTGATACGTGCAAATAGACCAGACGTTGACGTTGATTGACAAAGTCAAGAAGAAAGTATCACTCATGATGTCGCAATACCATGGGACACCAGAGTTGAAGAGAAAGAGAGGGAAAAAATGGATAAGTATCAAGATCTGAAAATAGAAATAAGAAGGATATGGATATGCCAGTGGAAAATCGTACCCATAATCATAGGAGCACTAGGCACGATCCAAGATCCCTGAAAAGGAATCTAGAAAAGCTAGAGGCTGAAGTAGCTCCAGGTCTCATGCAGAAGAGTGTGATCCTAGAAACGGCACACCTAGTAAGAAAAGTGATGGACTCCTAAGGAGGCAGGATGCAACCCGGAACCCCACACTATAAATACCACCCAGTCGAATTGGAGGACTGTGATAGAGCAAAAAAAAAAAAAAAAAAAAAAAAAAAAAAAAAAAAAAAAAATAATAATAATAATAATAATAATGATAGAAATAAGGAATATTATAAATGACCATCAATAAAATCTTATACAAAATATGCTGTCACAGTAATGGATAAAAACTTTGGTTAAACTCACCAAGAAACCAAATAGAATTCTTCACAAACCAATAGTATCAGTTGTTCTCACCAGTTGTACCTCCAGAGTTATGAATTGAATAATCAACACCGTAACTACTGAAGCATGTGGAAACCATTAGTCATCTTACTTAGAAGATGAGCTTTATTCATAAGGAACAAGCCTAATGGGGCCATTGACATGAAATTCAAGCTTTCAAGAGTTTGGCGTTCTTAGAAAGAAGTAACAGAGATAGTGGGAAATATGGTACAGAAAGAAATCACTTGTTAAAATAGAAAAAAAATTAACAAATTAAAAAATAGACAAAATTATAAGAAAATTATTAAAATACAAGAAAAATTGTATTAGGGTAGTAATGCTTTGCATCTTAAACTTATAAAGTTCCAACTGCACAACATCCTCAGGGAGAGTTTTTTACACAGGCCAATGGTGTAGGATAAAAAAAGGACAGTTGGGACCAAGCCCTCTATAGCAAGTCACATTTATACTGCATATTTGTGCTGCTATTTAGCAAATCTGGTTGCTCTCAGCTGGAAAAGGGGATCAGGATTGTTGTAAATGTGAAAGATCCCTGTTAAAATATAACTTATGAAAAATTGACATGCAAGAGACCATCCTTCAATGGTCCAAGTCATAACTGCTAATATTAGGAAACAAACTTTCCACCATGAACCACTCTATCCAAAAGAGATTAAAATCTGGCAGAAGCAGAAAACCATACCGGAGAACAGTATTCTAGTAAAGGAAGCAAAAATGACCTAAAACAGGTTGCATTTGCTGAAACTTTCATTAGATGTTTTTCTCAAAAGTAAGATGTAAAATCAAAAGTTACACCTAGAATAGTTAAAGATTCAGACTCATTCAGCAAATTCCCATACACCAAAAATGGAGGATAGGGTAGAAAATCTGCCATAAATCTGCTTATCAACAGCGTTTTTGTTTTACCGAGTTCAGCCTCATACCCCATCAACTACATCATTCACTGATCTGATCCATGCCACAGTTTTGGCTGAGGGCAGCTTCATTTCTTATAAGTGGAGACTTTACTACTCCCACAAGTGTTGCATCATCAGTACACTGAAGAAACTTGTTTTCCAGGCCAACAACCATATCATTTGTATAAACTAAAAACAAGAGTGGACCAAGAACACTGCCCTGTGGAACTCCAGGCACAATAGGTCTTGGCCCACTAAAGATCCTGTCCATAGCAACTTGCTGTTGCCTACCTGTAAGGAAATCTTCAAGTAATCCTAAAACACATCACTACCCACTCCAAGATTCTGAAGTTTAGAATAAGTGCCTTGTTATTAACCCTTTAATGCCGATTGGACGTATTAAATGTTGACGAAAATTGTCTGTCGGATGCCGAACCTATGTACGAAATGTTGACGAAAAAAAGTTTTTTAAAAATTTTGCGGAAAAATAGTTATAGGCCTACTAGGCGAAAACTTTTAAATCACGTGCCTTGGGGATGCTTGGGAGTTCACGGATCAAGCTGTTGTTTTGTTTACAATCATTACCCAGGCGCGCAAGCGCGAATTTCTTTCTTCTCGCACTAAAAAGCATCAGCGACACATCTCAGAAATTATTTTGTCACTTTGAGATAATTTTTGCACCTTTTATATTAGCCATTACATAGAGTTTTTAGTTTTTTTTTTTTTTTTATATATGAAAATGTGTGCAATTTCAGTAGAATACAACAAAAAACAACTCATGGTTGTAGCTTTTAACAGCATGAAATATTTTCATATAAATAATGATAAGTGCCAAAGTTTCAACCTTCGGTCAACTTTGACTCGACCAAAATGGTGTCGAAAAACGCAATTGTAAACAAAAACTCTTACATTCTATAATATTCAATCATTTACAGTTATTTTGGAATAAATTGGAAGTCTCTAGCACAATATTTCGATTTATGGTGAATTTATGAAAAAAAAAAACATTTTCCTTACGTCTGCCGGTAACTTCCGAAAAAAATCAGAAATTTTTTCGTCTGATTGTCGTAATGTTTGCACCATTTTAAATTAGCCGTTACATAAAGTTTTATATATGAAAATGTGCGCAATTTCATGTAGAATACAAACTAAAAACAAACCCATGGTTTGTAGCTGATATCAGTTTTGAAATATTTTCATATAAATACGATAAGTGCCAAAGTTTCAACCTTCGGTCAACTTTGACTTGATCGAGGTGGTCAAAAAAACAAAAAAAACACAATTGTAAGCTAAAACTATTACATTCTAGTAATATTCAATCATTTACCTTTATTTTGCAACAAATTGGAAGTCACTAGCACAATATTTCGATTTAGGGTGAATTTATGAAAAAAACTTTTTCCTTACATCCGTGCTGTAACTCTTCCGAAAAAATCAGAAATTTTTTTGTCCAATTGTCGTAATGTTTGCACCATATTAAATTAGCCGTTACATAAAGTTTTATATATGAAAATGTGTGCAATTTCATGTAAAATACAACAAAAAACAATCCATGGTTGTAGCTTTTATCAGTTTTGAAATATTTTCATATAAATCACGATAAATAGAAAAAATTTGACCTTTGGTCAACTTTAACTCGACCAAAATGGTCGAAAACTGCAATTGTAAGCTACAACACTTACAGCCTAGTAATATTCAATCAAATACTTTCATTTGGCAACAAACGGGAAGTCTCTAGCACAATATTTTGATTTATGGTGAAATTTTGAAAACAGTGTTTTTTTACGGCCGCGCGTTACGAATTCATGCATCATATTGTGATAATATTTTCTATGTGTTGCTTTGATCGTTTTACAATTTGTTATATACCAAAATGATGCAACAATTTAGTGTACAATACGAACGAAAAATAATTAACTTATTAGCTTTAACCGTTTTGCTCACAGCACGATTTGCATACAATTATATATATGAAATTTTATATTCCAATATTTATATATGATAATAATATTTTTTTCATTTCTGATGGTTGCATACTAAACTTCAGGCAATGGCAAAAAAAAAGGAGCCAAAAATGAACTCTTAATCTTGAAAATTAAGCGTGCTGTGATTTTTAAAAAAAAAAAAAAATTTCCGCTTCGGTGCTCACTTGCGAACGCCGCCGGCATACGGGAGACACTTTCGGAAATACCTGCTCGGTGTTTAAGGGTTAACTAAATCAAAAGCAGCACTAAAATGTATCTGAATTACTGTTTACTCAAAACCCTTATTAAGGTTCCCTTGCAAGGCATCCCAAGTCTAAAAGAGCATTGCCGGTACCCAGCTGCTTCCTTTATGCATACTGACTATCAGCTAACAATCCTTTAGATTCCACATACTTATAAAGTGGCTTGAAAATAAATTTTTTGGCAAATTTTGAGAGCACAGGGAGTATAGAAAATTGCCTGTAGTTAATGCATTTAGCAGATATGCCACTCTTTGGACTGAACAGTCACTGTATTACTAAGCTTGTGCTTATCCACAAAGACACCCACAAATCTGGAAGGAGTTTGAGTAGGGATCGGTCCCACATTGAAAGATTCCACCTCTCAGTAGAATCCCTGTCTATTCACGGATAGAGGCTATCAAGTATCTCCTCCGAGTTAGAGGATTTTCTTAGGAGAACAAAGCATATGTCCAGCCATCTCAGGAAGTCCTTGGCTACAGTCTACCAAGGGAAATAGTCAATAAATACTGGTGATTGGTGTCAGATTACTTGTTTTACA
>NC_061102.1:54599180-54713749 GCF_015104395.2 Macrobrachium nipponense | reverse complement strand
TCTGCCTTGCCGCATAATGTGTGTGGTACCGCACCAGGCTTCTGCGTCGACGCAGATGGGTGCGGTCACGCGGTGGCCATACCATTATATTCAATAGACGTCTTCACATCTTGCGTATCGTACGCACTTAGCGGCGTGTTGAACTACTCTCCGGTGGCCAGGGAAATCCCAGGATTAGGCATAATAACAAATTATTATATTTGTTATAATACCCTAGGAAAATCGTTATCTTCTGGTACTTTTGAACTTCATACTACACATTATGCATTTTTATTCAACTGAGGATTATTATTATTATTATTATTATTATTATTATTATTATTATTATTATTATTATTATTATTATTATTATTATTATTATTATTATTATTATTATTACCACTGAGCTGATATACTGTTACTTTATTATGTTTAAAACTAAGATTGAACAGAGATTGATTTAAATTATGTGATTTTGAACTAAGTAAATTCGTCAGTAGTACTGCTCTCTCTCTCTCTCTCTCTCTCTCTCTCTCTCTCTCTCTCTCTCTCTCTCTCTCATAATTTTAAAGAGATGAAAACGTACCGGATCAAGAACATATTTAGTAAATGAGATACAAATTATAACTCGCAATATATATTGAATTACCTAAATAATGAAAAGGAAATGTGTTATTTTATGATGCATATACTATTTATCAATGTGTTTTCATGGTGTAAGAATGTTGTAAGAAACTAAACATCCGGTTGTGGTTCAACTTGTCCACTGCAGTTCTCCTTGAATCTTGAAGTCTCTTCCCCGGTCCTTTTTATACATTGAATGCAAATTATACAAAATATATGAAAATGAAACTCCCTGGATTGAAAACAAAATTCAGGGAAACAAAACTGGGCTCAATATGGTCGGGATCCCGGGAAAGATAACGTAGTCGGTACGCATTGTTATAGTGGAACGTGAAATCGATATAGATCTTATGTCTTTAGTGGAGACGAAACCAGTGTTATGGGATAAAAGTCTCGAAGTCTACAAAACTCGGAATTTGACTATCTGCATTCTGCATATCGTGTTTTGCCAATGAAGTTTATTATATATTATATCCGCCACAGTAGTTACTCGAATGATGCTCGAGACATACGGAAGTAAATGAAAAAGTTGTTGCCATCCCGCTTTAGATTCCCAAATAACGTGACAAATACGCCTAATGTCTCTCGCTGTGCGTGCAAAGAGTACAACGTTCCCTCTCTCTTATCTATTGTGGTTGACATTACAGCCAACCATACACCGAGTATAAACAAATCTCCCGCCATAGAATTCTGCGTAACGCAGCTGTGTGCGGCAACATTTAAAAATCCATTGCAGTTCTGTGGTACGGCGAACGCATCTATCTCCAGCAACAACACGCATAGTGTGAAACACTATGCGTTTTGCCAACGCAGTTTACTGCGACAGCAGTCGACTTAGGCCCCTTTCACACTATGTGTTTTGTTGCTGCAGATAGATGCGTTCGCCGCACCGCAGAGCTGCGGTGGATTTTTAAATGTTGCCGCACGCAGCTGCGGAATCAGGGACATTCGCGATTTGTTCAGTACTGTCTGTGGCGGGAGATTTGTTTATGCAATGTCGGGCGGATGGGGGGTGAGAGGGGTGTTGTTGTACGGTCAACCACAATAGATACGAGAGTGGGTACATTATACTTTTATTGAGCGTATTTAAGGAAGAGAAAGAAAGACAATGCCGAATGCATTAGGGGCACTCCTTGAATGCACAGCGAGAGACATTAGGCGCATTTGCTACGTTATTTGGTGATCTAAGACAGTATGGCAACAACTTTTTCATTTAATTCCGTATGTCTCAAGATCATTCAAGGAACTACTGTGGCTGATATTATATACAATAAGCTTTTTAGGCAAAATATGACACACAGATATATAAAGTTAAATTCCGACTGTTGTAATCTTCGAATCTATTATCCCATAACACTGGCTTCGTCTCCACAAACGATATAGGGAGAGCTATGTCGATGCCACGTTCCATTATAACAAGACGTACTACCCTGCCATATTTAACCAGTTTTGTTTCCCGCGATTTGATTTTAAATCCCGAGATTTTCATTTTCATATTTTTAAAAAATAATTTACATACAATGTATAAAAAAAAAAAGCCCGGGAAAATTTTTCAAAATTCAAGATGAGCTGCAGTGAACAAGTTCAACTACAACCGGGAGCTTAGTTTCTTACATTTGTGCATCATGAAAACATATTGATAAATATATGCAGCATAAAATAAAACTAATATATTTTTCATTAATTAGGCAATTCACTATCTATTGCAAGTTATAACTTTGATCTAATATACAAAATATGTTCTAATTGGATCCGGTACGTTTTCAGCTCTTTAAAATTATGAGAGAGAGAGAGAGAGAGAGAGAGAGTACTGGGGAATTTTCTAAGTTGGTAAAATTATAAATTCATATCAATCTCTGTTCAAACAACAGTTTAAAACGTGATAAAGTAAAAACGTGATAAAGTACCAGTATATACCATAAAGATTTCATCAGTTGAATAAAAATAAATAATATGTAGTATGAAATTCAACAAGTCCCAGTAGATAATGATTTTCATAGGGTATATATTTGTAATTGCTCCTTATCCCTGGATTTTCCGGGCCACTGGAGAGTAGTTCAGCACGCCGATATGTGCGTGTGACACGCAAGATGTGAAGACGTGCATTGAACATAATGGTCCACTGGCCATCGCATCCATCCGCGTCGACGCAGAAGCCTGGCGGCACCACGCACATGTTATACGGCAACGCAGCGGCGATTTCACGCACACGCAAGATGTGAACGACCCCATAAGATGTATGAGTCGACTGCTGTCTGCGTCACCGCAATGCAGCCAACTGCGTTAGCAAAACGCATAGTGTGAAAGGGCCCTTATACACCTTATGGGGTCGTTAACATCTTGTGTGCGCGTGAAATCGCCGCTGCGTTGCCGCATATGTGGGTGGTACCCCTAGGCTTCTGCGCCGACGCAGATGGGATGCGGTCACGCGGTGCCCAATGGATCATCTTGTTCAATGGACGTCTGCACATCTTGCGTATCGTACGCACTTAGCAGCGTGCTGAACTACCCCCAGTGCATGGCCAGGGAAATCCCGGGATTAGGCCTGATAACAAATACCCCAGAAAATCATTAACAACATAAAAGTAGATAATTTTCTACACTATTCCCTACCATGGTTAGCTGGCTAACTGCCCTCACTCTTCTTTCACCCATCTTACTTATCAGCTTGAAACACACACACACACACACACAACTACCAACGGAGCACTCCTGTTTTTTGTGTGTTTTCATTTGCAGTTATTTCTTTACTTCATATTAATTTCATATCTAATTATTCATAACTTTTTCCTAAAATAAACAACTGAATAGAAATTATGATTCTTTCTTGCACTAAAATAAATCAGTGCAAATGCTCCTTGAGAATAGCGATGATTCACATACTCTTTTCCAAGAATAACATAACCTGCTTAACGTTTCTTTAAATAATCTCTTACTCCGAAGGTTAGTAAAAATGCAGTCAAATCAATTTAAGCAAGATTTTTACCATTTTTAAATCCTTCTTTGTGACTGTCTTTACAGTCATTACGACGATGGTACGGTTCTCCATAGGGTCATAGTTCAAGCGTTGCCTGTTAACAAACTTTGCAGTTCTCACTTAGAAAGAATCTTCCATTTAATAATTTTTTTTAATAGAATGCTCGTTCTGCTAACCTTTTCGACTAAGGCATCGTTTCTGCTAAAATTCATATGAAAAGTAGCGAGATCTGGCCAAAATTAGGCAACACCCTGTCTTGTGATGCACTCTTCACAAGCTAGTACGTGATCAAGTCTTACACACACACACCCACACACTATTATTATTATTATTATTATTATTATTATTATTATTTCAAAGGCTAGGCGGTAGAGTCTGTTAAGGAAGGAAATATTTTCATTTACATTCCGAGTTCATTAGAAATGACTTTCGTTACAGTGCGAAGGCCTGTCCACACTAGGAAACATTGTTTGCAAACAGTTTGCAAACTGTTTCCTAACTGTTTGCAAACAATGTTTCCTGTCCAGGGCTCAGTTGTCGTCAGGATGCTTGTCGGTGCAGTAGCCTCTGTATTCTACTTGGCTATTCTAGTGCGCTCTAGGAGGGATAAAAGAAAGAAAAAGCCTACCTTTGATGGCGGGGAGATTCAATTAGGCTTCTTTTCTCTTCCTTTTTAAAAATCAGTGTCCGATAAATATAATTTACTGGGAGGAATAGGGATTCAATGAAGCATGCAGTTTTTTCTTCAAAATCCAAATACATTTGATTGGGAGGTAATTTATTCACATCGGCCTATTTGCCCAATCTTCTTTCTCTATGGTCCCCCCAACCCCAAAGCATCCCAGGATGCACCGACTTCTCTTGACCACCTTCTACCCACGAAACCAGCGAGAGATAGACAACGGATTATTTAAAAAATTTCCATCCTCGACAAACGAAGCCTAAATATATTTACAAAGATTTTCTGCTCAGAATAACGTTTTCTTTCATTTCCCACAATATTTGCGTAAACTCTTGTTACACCATGTTTATACATATATAAACATACATACATACACACACAAACATATATATAAATTATATATATAAACATTCATACAATGTACGTGTATATGTACATATATGCATGTATACATATGTATATATAAACATATACGTACATTATAGGTATGTATATATAATAATATATATATATATATATATATATATACTATATATATATATAATGAAATATTATCACATCGAAACCGTGATCCATTTTATATATCAATCAAGCTACAAATGTCCTTTAATATCTAAATTCACTTTACCTCCCAAATGACTATATTTTGCATATATGTACCGAAGGGGTTTTATTTTTTTTTTTTAATTGATAATAATTTCGTCCCCCCACCCATGGGATCGAAACCACCGTCAAGTGGACGGGACGAAATCAGGACGGTCAGTGACGCTATCCAATCAGCCAACAGAGACGCTATAAGTTCATATCGATCTGACCTTACAAATCACCTCGATCTGGATGCATTCGTAATTAGAAATCGATATGAAACCCCGTCTACCCATGTTGGCCAATTCGAGCGTTTGACAGAACGTAGCCTTTTTGTTATGAATAATTATCACATCGAACCGTGATCCATTTATATATCAATTCAAGCTACAAAATGTCCTTTAATATCTAAATTCACTTTACCTCCCAAATGATATATTTTTTTTCATATAATGCCTACGAAGGGGTTTTTGGAAATTTTTTTAATTGATAATAATTTCGTCCCCACCCCCATGGGATCGAACCACCGTCCAAGTGGACGGGGACGAAATCAGGACGGTCAGTGACGCTATCCAATCAGCCAACAGAGACGCTATAAGTTCAATATCGATTCTGACCTTACAAATCACCCTCGATCTGGATGCATTCGTAATTAGAATCGATATGAAACCCCGTCTACCATGTTGGCCAATTCGCAGCGTTTGACAGAACGTACCTTGCCTTTTTGTTATGAATAATTATCACATCGAACCGTGATCCATTTATTATCAATTCAAGCTACAAATGTCCTTTAATATCTAAATTCACTTTACCTCCCAAATGAATATATTTTCATATATGTACCGAAGGGGAATTTTTTAATTGATAATAATTTCGTCCCCCATGGGATCGAACCACCGTCCAAGTGGACGGGGACGAAATCAGGACGGTCAGTGACGCTATCCAATCAGCCAACAGAGACGCATAAGTTCATATCGATTCTTGACCTTACAAATCACCCTCGATCTGGATGCATTCGTAATTAGAATCGATATTGAAACCCCGTCTACCATGTTGGCCAATTCGGAGCGTTTGACAGAACGTAGCCTTTTGTTATGAATAATTATTCACATCGAACCGTGATCCATTTTTATATATCAATTCAAGACGTCACTGACCGTCCTGATTTCGTCCCGTCCACTTGGACGTGGTTCGATCCCATGGGGGGACGAAATTAGTTATCAATTAAAAAATTAATTCCCCCTTCGGTACATATATGAAAAAATATATCATTTGGGAGGTAAAGTGAATTTAGATATTAAAGGACATTTGTAGCTTGAATTGATATATAAATGGATCACGGTTCGATGTGATAATTATTCATAACAAAAAGGCTACGTTCTGTCAAACGCTCGAATTGGCCAACATGGTAGACGGGGTTTCATATCGATTCTAATTACGAATGCATCCAGATCGAGGGTGATTTGTAAGGTCAGAATCGATATGAACTTATAGCGTCTCTGTTGGCTGATTGGATAGCGTCACTGACCGTCCTGATTTCGTCCCCGTCCACTTGGACGGTGGTTCGATCCCATGGGGGGACGAAATTATTATCAATTAAAAAATTCCCCTTCGGTACATATATGAAAATATATCATTTGGGAGGTAAAGTGAATTTAGATATTAAAGGACATTTGTAGCTTGAATTGATATATAAATGGATCACGGTTCGATGTGATAATTATTCTACAAAAAAAGGCTACGTTCTGTCAAACGCTCGAATTGGCCAACATGTAGACGGGGTTTCTATTCGATTCTAATTACGAATGCATCCAGATCGAGGGTGTTTGTAAGGTCAGAAGAAGATATGAACTTATAGCGGTCTCTGTTGGCTGATTGGATAGCGCACTGACCGTCCTGATTTCGTCCCCGTCCACTTGGACGGTGGTTCGATCCCATGGGGGGACGAAATTATATCAATTAAAAAATTCCCCTTCGGTACATATATGAAAATATATCATTTGGGAGGTAAAGTGAATTTAGATATTAAAGGACATTTGTAGCTTGAATTGATATATAAATGGATCACGGTTCGATGTGATAATTATTCATAACAAAAAGGCTACGTTCTGTCAAACGCTCGAATTGGCCAACATGGTAGAGGGGTCATATCGATTCTAATTACGAATGCATCCAGATCGAGGGTGATTTTGTAAGGTCAGAATCGATATGAACTTATACGTCTCTGTTGGCTGATTGGATAGCGTCACTGACTGTCCTGATTTCGTCCCCGTCCACTTGGACGGTGGTTCGATCCCAAGGGGGGACGAAATTATTATCAATTAAAAAATTCCCCTTCGGTACATATATGAAAATATATCATTTGGGAGGTAAAGTGAATTTAGATATTAAAGGACATTTGTAGCTTGAATTGATATATAAATGGATCACGGTTCGATGTGATAATTATTCATAACAAAAAGGCTACGTTCTGTCAAACGCTCGAATTGGCCAACATGGTAGACGGGGTTTCATATCGATTCTAATTACGAATGCATCCAGATCGAGGGTGATTTGTAAGGTCAGAATCGATATGAACTTATAGCGTCTCTGTTGGCTGATTGGATAGCGTCACTGACGCGTCCTGATTTCGTCCCCGTCCACTTGGACGGTGGTTCGATCCCATGGGGGGAGCCAAATTATTATCAATTAAAAAATTCCCCTTCGGTACATTATATTGAAAATATATTCAGGTTTAAAGGGTGAATTTAGATAAATTAAAGACATTTGTAGCTTTAATTGATATTATAAAGTGGATCACGGTTTTCTGTGATAATTATTCATAACAAAAAGCTAACGTTCTGTCCAAAGCTCGATGGCCAACATGGTAGAGGGGCGGGGTTTCATATCGGATTCTAATTACAATGCATTCCAATCGATGATGTAAGGTCTAATTCGATTAGGAACTTATGCGCTCTTGTTGGCTGATTGGTAGCGTCACTGGACGTACTGATTTTCGTCCCCGTCCAAACTTTGACGGTGGTTCGAATTCCCGGTGGGGGAACGGAAGTATTATCAATTAAAAAATTTCCCCTTCGGTACATATATTGAAAATAAATCATTTTGGGGAAGGTAAGGGATAGAATATTTAAGGACATTTTGTAGCTTGAATTGATATATAAATGGTCACGGTTTCGAGTGATAATTATTCATAACAAAAAGCACGTTCTGTCAAACGCTCGAATTGCCAACATGGTAGACGGGGTTTCATATCGATTCTAATACGAATCATCCAGATCGAGGGTGATTTGTAAGGTCAGAATCGATATGAAACTTCTATAGCGTCTCTGTTGGCTGATTGGATAGCGTCACTGACCGTCCTGATTTCGTCCCCGTCCACTTGGACGGTGGTTCGATCCCATGGGGGGGCGACAATTATTATCAAATTAAAAATTCCCCTTCGTACCATATATATATATTTCATTTGGGAGGTAAAGTGAATTTAGATATTAAAGGACATTTGTAGCTTGAATTGATATATATATATATATATATATATATATATATATATATAAAATATATATACAGAAACACTAAAGTTTTCCATCCTGATTGGGAAACTAATATATGGTAAAAATGGTTTGCAACCTGTTTGCAAACAATGTTTCCTAGTGTGGACAGGCCTTAAGAAATGACTTTCGTTACAGCGTGAAGGTTCCCTAAAGGCCTGTCCACACTAGGAAACATTGTTTGCGAACAAAGTTTGAGAACAGTGTTTGCAAACATTTCCCAAACTGTTTGCAAACAATGTTTATTTATGTCCAGAGTACAGACCTCAGTTGTTGTCAAGATGCTTATTGTCGGTGCAGTAGCCTCTGTATTCTACTGGGCTATTTCAGTGCACTCGAGGAGGGATAAGAGAAAGAACATTTTCGGTAACAAGGAAGTTTTTGGAAAAAGGATTGTGTCATGCTGAATTGCTTCTGGCGGAATTGAAAATAGTTACATAATATACTCGTAGGTATACACACACATATAAGTATATATATACGTATGTATATATATAAAATATATGTACATATATATATATATATATATATATATATATATATATATATATATATATGTATTTATGTATATATACAAATATACATTGTAAATGTGTATATATACATATACACACAGAAACACTTAAATGTTTTCCATTCTGGATGGGAAACAAATATGCGTTAAAAAGTGTTTGCAAACTTTCTTTGCAAACAATATTTCATAGTGTGGACAGGCCTTAACAAAAGCAATCAGAATAAAAGTTCAAAACAATTTAGCTGCATTCCCTCCTATTTATCGGTAATTTTCAAATTGTCCGCTGAAATAAAATAACCTTCCAGATTTTCTTTTTCACAAACTTCTTTATGACAATGAATTTCTTACTTTGCCAGAACAAAAACGCTTTATAACAATCTATTTTGCTTATCTGAGGTACACTAATATACCTTGAATTCAGTCCTATCAATTTAAATATATCGTATTTCAGAGATTAGCCTATCAGTCATGATAAAATTGACCATGTTCATATTTAATATAATCAAATATAAAAACTGTACAGATTTTTTTTATACAATATTCAAGTTTTTTTTCAAATAAGTTCTTGTGTTTTTGGATTATTCTGTTTTCAGTTAAATTTAATTTCAGTTGGCAAATATATATAGGTCGTTAGTTTTATCGAATTTACCGAAACCCACACCACGGAAGGAAATCTCACAAAAATTTTCGTCTTCAATGAGTAAGTGAAATCTTTGGAGTCTCCTCCTCTGATTTTCATCCATCCTCTCCATCTGCAAAATTTTTCAATTTCCTTCCTGGTTCTCTAAGACTCAACAATGACTTCTCTGCTTTGGAACTCTCTCTCTTATTAAAAGTGTTTGAAATCCTACCATTCCTTTTCTTCCCTTTCATTTCGGAGGCGCTACTTTGCTTTTTCTTCGGACCCAGAAATGATCCTCTTCTTCCTCCAAGTCTGAGAAGACTCCAGAGTCCCAAGAGGAATTCTTATTATTCAGACAATAAAGATAAGAAGACTGAAAGTTCGGGAGAGAGAGAGTAAGTAACATAGAGAGATAAATTGTGTATGATGTCTGACTTTGAGCGTGCTCAATTGTGTGTTTTTTTAATGTGAATGCATATGATGCATCTTCCATAGGATGGAAGATGGAATGAATGCTTGTCCGAGTGCATGAAATCTTCCTGTTTATTTCTTCCTGACATGCTCTCTCTTTCCTCACAACCATTTTAATTTAATCTTTTTCTCTCTCTTTACAGATACAGTCAACCGACCAAAGAAACAGTGAAAACGGGTTTTTGTCTACTCTGGCCTTAGAGAACCTACTTCACACAGTAAGCACCCTAAGCCAACATCTCTAAAACTGAAGGCTGGTGAAACGTTAGTAGTTGGGGAACTGCTGGCTAATCTCTGGCCTTGAAGGACCTTGTTCACACAGACAGCAGGAACTAGGCATCTCCTTAAAACCGACAGCAGCTAGCAAACATCTCTAAAACTGAAACCTGGTGAAAGGTCAGTAGTTGGGGAACTGCTGGCTAATCTCTGGCCTTGAAGGACCTTGTTCACACAGACAGCAGACTAGGCAAACATCTCTAAAACTGAAACCTGGTGAAAGGTCAGTAGTTGGGGGACTGGTGGCTAATCTCTGACCTTAAAGGACCTTGTTCACACAGGAAGCAGACAAGGCCAACATCTCTAAAACTGAAGGCTGGTGAAAGGTCAGTAGTTGGGGACTGCTAGCTAATCTCTGGCCTTAAAGGACCTTTTTCACACAGAAAGCACAAGAAGTCAACATCTCTAAAACTGAAGGCTGGTGAAAGGTCAGTAGTTGGGGGACTGCTGGATAATCTCTGACCTTAAAGGACCTTGTTCACACAAGAAGCACAAGAAGTCAACATCTCTAAAACTGAGGGCTGGTGAAAGGTCAGTAGTTGGGGGACTTCTGGCTAATCTCTGACCTTAAAGGACCTTGTTCACACAGGAAGCAGAATAGGTCAATATCTCTAAAACTGAAGGCTGGTGAAAGGTCAGTAGTTGGGGACTGCTGGATAATCTGTGGCCTTAAAGGACCTTGTTCACACAGGAAGCACAAGAGGTCAACATCTCTAAAACTGAAGGCTGGTGAAAGGTCAGAAGTTGGGGACTGCTGGATAATCTCTGGCCTTAAAGGACCTTGTTCACACTGGAAGCAGACAAGGCCAACATCTCTAAAACTGGAGGCTGGTGAAAGGTCAGAAGTTGGCGGACTGCTGGATAATCTCTGGCCTTAAAGGACCTTGTTCACACTGGAAGCAGACAAGGCCAACATCTCTAAAATTGAAGGCTGGTGAAAGGTCAGAAGTTGGCGGACTGCTGGATAATCTCTGGCCTTAAAGGACCTTGTTCACACAGGAAGCAGACTAGGACAACATCTCTAAAACTGAAGGCTGGTGAAAGGTCAGTAGTTGGGGGCTGCTGGCTAATTTCTGGCCTTAAAGGACCTTGTTCACACAGGAAGCAGAATAGGTCAACATCTCGATAACTGAAGCTTGGTGAAAGGTCAGAAGTTGGGGGACTGCTGGATAACCTCTGGCCTTAAAGGACCTTGTTCACACAGGAAGCAGACTAGGACAACATCTCTAAAAATGATATTGTTATGATACAATAAAGTTTCATACATACTTACCTGGCAGATATATACTTAGCTAAGACTCCGTCGTCCCCGACAGAAATTCAAATTTCGCGCCACTCGCTACAGGTAGGTCAGGTGATCTACCGGCCTGCCCTCGGCGGCAGGACTAGGAACCATTCCCGTTTTCTATCATATTTTCTCTCTTCCACCTGTCTCCTGCGGGGAGGCTGGGTGGGCCATAATCGTATATATCTGCCAGGTAAGTATGTATGAAACTTTATTGTATCATGACAATATCATTTTCATACAATCAACTTACCTGTCAGATATATACTTAGCTGATTGGCACCCTTTGGTGGAGGGTAAGAGACAGCTACTTCTGGAATAGACAGGTAAACAACATATGTTGTAGGTATAAATAAAACCTTGGTTCCTACCTGATAGGTGGTAGACTTCGTGGGTGTTTGCCCAGTAGTCTGCATCACCTCAAGAAACTTTAGCGAGATATATGATCTATGGCCAAGAGTTCTTGTGGGTCTGCCGATGGGGTCTTATCCGCTTACTCGGCAGAGCCTGAAAGGACTTTGTCAATGGGTGCTGATCCACTTATATGACAATACACCTTATGAAGGAGCATACAACCAATCCCGACCACCTGATCCTAACCACATGTTAGAAATAAAGATTGTTCCGAGTTATCCCCCGAACTCTTCACAACAACCATAACTCAAAAAACACAATACGCACACATACATAAATTTCAAAAAAAAAATTTATACTCATCTAATAAGATATCACAAGAGTTTCTTACTGAACAACAGTGACTGGCCGCCTGTGCGGCACCAAGTCCTTTTTGTTAGAAGAGACTCTAGAACATATCTAAAAAGAAGGTAAGTATATACTTAAGGATTGGTGTTGGCTCCCATACCCAGGATCGTATCCGCCGACACGAAAGGACCCAGAGAAAAACATTTCTCAATAGTCACACGAACGTCTCTCAAGTAATGAGATGCAAATACTGAGTTGCATCTCCAAAATGTCGTATCTATGATGTTTTTAAGTGACATATTCTTTTGAAACGAGAGAGACGTCGCTACTGCTCTCACTTCATGAGCTTTCACTCTCAACAGTCGGAACTCTTCGTCAGGACAGATCTTATGCGCGTCTGTAATGACGTTTCTCACAAAGAATGCAAGAGCATTCTTGGACATCAGTCTTGTGGGGCCTTTTACCGCGCACCAAAGACCTTGTCTAGAGCCCCCCATCTAGTGTTTTCTCTGAAGGTAGAACTTTAGAGCTCTTACAGGACATAGAGACCTCTCTGCTTCTCTGCCTACGAGACTCGATAAGCCTTTAACTTCGAAGGACTTAGGCCAGGGATTCGTGGGATTCTCGTTTTTAGCTAAAAACAGGGTTTTAAACGAGCAAATAGCTGAGTCTCCCTTGAATCCTACTTTATCCTCCAGAGCGTGTAATTCACTAATTCTCTTTGCCGTAGCTAAAGATAATAGGAATAAGCATTCCCTAGTGATGTCTCGAAACGACGCCAGATGAGGAGGTTCGAATCTTTCGGATGACAGGAACTTGAGTACCACGTCTAGGTTCCAGTTAGGAGGGACCGGTTTCTTAGACTTCGTAGTCTCAAAAGATCTTATGAGATCGTGGAGATCCTTGTTATCTGCCAGATCTAATCCTCTATTCCTGAAGACTGCCGAAAGCATACTTCTGTATCCCTTTATTGTGGATACAGCTAGATGAGATTCTTCTCTCAGGAATAGAAGGAAATCTGCAATTTCCGCTACAGAGGTAGTGGAGGAGGACAACTTCTTAGTTCTGCACCACCTTCTAAAAACCTCCCACTTGGACTGATATACTTGTCTAGGGGAGGTTCTGCGGGCTCTCGTGATCGCGCTTGCAACTTTACGAGAAAACCCTCTCGCTCTGACGAGTCTTTCGATAGTCGAAAGGCAGTCAGAGCGAGAGCGGGGAGGTTTTGATGATACCTCTGGAAGTGTGGTTGTTTGAGAAGATCCATCCTTCTTGGGAGGGATCTGGGAAAATCTACCATCAACTCCACCACCTCCGTGAACCAGTCTTGTGCCGGCCAAAAGGGGGCTATCAATGTCATCCTCGTCCCCTTTGAAGCCACAAATTTTTTCAGCACTAGTCCCAGGATTTTGAAAGGAGGAAAAGCGTAGACGTCTACGTGAGACCAGTTTAGTAGGAAGGCGTCGACTATCAGAGCTCTGGGGTCTTCCACGACCGAGCAAAAGACTCCCAGCCTTTTGGAGAGGAACGTGGCGAAGAGATCCACATGAGGAGTCCCCCAAAGAGACCAGAGATCTTGACACACATCTTTGTGTAGGGTCCACTCTGTGTGAAGGACCTGGTTCCTCCTGCTGAGCCTGTCTCCCCTCACATTCCTTTCTCCCTGAACGAACCTTGTAAGCAGGGAGATGTTCCTCTGAGACGTCCAAAGCAGAAGATCTCTTGCAAGTTCGTAGAGGAACAAGGAGTGAGTCCCTCCTTGTTTCCGAATGTAGGCAAGTGCTGTGGTGTTGTCCACATTTACTTGAACTACTTTGTTTGAAACAAGAGGTTCTAGACTCTTCAGAGCCAGGTGTACGGCGAAGAGCTCTTTGCAGTTTATGTGCCAAGACACCTGTGCTGCTTCCCAGGTGCCTGACACTTCCTTCGAGCCTAATGTTGCTCCCCAACCTCTCTCCGACGCGTCGGAGTACAACACTAGGTTTGGGTTCTGGATTCTCAGGGAGATTCCTTTGTTCTCCTTCAGAGGGGGCAACCACCATTCCAAGTGCGGTCTCATCTCCACTGGAATGGGAAAGGCGTCTGAAAGATGTCCGGTCTTCCAACTCCAAGACCTCTTGAGGAAGAATTGAAGTGGACGTATATGAAGTCTTCCTAGTGGGAAGAACTGTTCGAGCGAGGAAAGGGTCCCTAGAAGGCTCAGCCATTCCCTCGCCGAAGTCTGTTCCTTCCCTAAGAAGAGAGAGACTTTCTGCAAACCTTTTGCGATTCTCTCTTGCGAAGGAAATACTCGAAAACCCCGAGAATCCATCTGAATCCAAAGATAGACTAAGTTCTGTCTGGAGGTCAGCTGTGACTTCTCGAGGTTTACGAGTAATCCCAACGATCTGATCAGGCTTAGTGTCAACGTAAGGTCCTCCAAGCACTGTCTCTCTGATCTGGCCCTGATGAGCCAGTCGTCCAGATACAGAGAGATATTTACACCTTTGAGGTGAAGAAACCTCGCCACATTCTTCATCAGGCTTGTGAAGACTTGAGGAGCTGTGGAAAGGCCGAAACACAAGGCTCTGAACTGAAAGATCCTTCCCCCCGTCATGAAACGGAGGTACTTCTTCGATGAAGGGTGGATCGGGACGTAAAAATAGGCGTCCTGGAGATCCAGAGACACCATCCAATCTCCTTGTCGCATAGCCGCAAGGACTGAGGCCGAAGTCTCCATCGAGAACTTCTCCTTCTGAACAAATTTGTTCAGAGAGCTGACGTCTAGTACCGGTCTCCAGCCTCCCGAGGCCTTCGCAACCAGAAAAAGGCGATTGTAAAACCCCGGGGAGTTTTGATCCAGTACTAGTTCTATCGCTCTCTTGTCCCACATCTGATCCACCATCAATCGAAGAGTATCCCTCAGCACAGGATCCTTGTACTTGGCTGACAGTTCCCGCGGAGTTGAAGTCAGGGGAGGACTGTCCAGGAAAGGGATAAGATATCCTTTCCTTATTACAGACATTGATGAAGCGTCTGTGTTGATACGTGCCCAGGACTCCACAAATCCCAGGAGCCTGGCACCTACTGGTGCTTGGAGGAGAGAAGCATCACTTTCCCTTCTTAAAGGGACGGAAGGCAGACCTACCTCTCTTCTCAGGAGCCTTCCTTCTTGAGGGTGCTCTGGAGGTAGGGCTACCTCGAAAGGGCTGAACCGACGTACTCGGTCCTTTCTTTTCCGCCGCAGTCGCAGGTTTCTTCTTCCTTGCTGACTGGGTAAGAAGGTCTTGAGTCGCCTTCTCAGTTAATGAACGAGAAATGTCTTTCACTAACTGAGAAGGAAACAAAAAGTCCGATAATGGAGAGTTTAGTAGTGCTGCCCTTTGAGAGTGGGAGACTGCTTTAGTCAAAAAAGCACTAAAGACTGTTCTCTTCTTCAGAAGTCCCGCTCCAAATAAAGAGGAGATCTCAAACGAGCCATCCTGTACCGCTTTGTCAATACATGACAGAATACACAGGAGAACTTCTGGGTCGAGCCCTTCTGAATCATAGGCCTTCTTGGACATCACCCCAGTTGAAAACTTCTAATACATGGAAGAGCCCCTTGAGGAGATGATCCAGTTCTGAAATGCCCCAAATCACACGGGCAGAGTTCAATCCTTGCCTTCGTGATGCATCGACTAAGGTTGAAAAGTCCGCTTCTGCCGAAGACGGAAGAGAAATGCCCATATTCTCTCCCGTCTGATACCAAATGCCCCGTTTCCCAGCGAGTCTCGCCGGGGGTATGCAGAAGACCGTTCTGACCAACTCCTTCTTCGAATCCATCCACGAATTCAAAGACTGAAGAGCCCTCTTCATAGAAATGGCGGGCTTCATTCTTAGAAAAGATGAAGACTTCTTCGCCTTTGCGCTCGAGAACAGAGAGCGAGGAGAAGGAGGAGCGGCAGGGGTTAAATTGTCTCCGTATTCTTCCAGAAGCAGGGCTGTCAATACTTTGTAGTTAGATAGTCCTTCTCTTCCATGATACTCGTCTTCCGAGTTTTCCTCCAACTCGGGGTCTAGAGGAGCCTCTGTAGACAAATCAGGACGTCTTTCCTCTGGGGGAGACAAACTCCTGATAGGAGAGGGACTAAGGGAATGATAATCCTTCCTTCTCAAAGTTTGAGCTTTGATAGAAGCTTCCTTCTTGGTTGGCGCCAAAAGCCTAGGCTTCTCCCCATAAAAGGATGACGCCTCGCGCTTGGATGACGCTTCTCGTCCGCCGAGCGTCCTGGCTGACGCCTCGCGCTTGGCTGACTGCTGACGTCTGTATGATGCCTCGCGCCGAGAAGACGTCTCGCTCTCAACTGGCGTCCTGGCTGGCGCCAAAACCTTGGCTGGCGCCTCGCGCTTATATGACGCTCTGTATGACACCTCATGCCTGTAAGACGCCTCACGTCTATCTGGCGTCACGTCTCTGACATAAGGTTCTCTCGATCTTGATCTTGAAACCGAAACCTCTTGAGCATGTTTGGAAGACGAAACTTCATGTCTGCAAGACACCTCGCGTTTGGCAGGAGAGAGAGGACAAGACTTTTTGATTGGAAGCGAAACGTCCTTTTTACGAGGAGGATCTCTCGCTAAAACTCCCACCAATGAGGTTAGCTGTTCTTGTACAGCAAGGAGAATTTTCCTCAAAGCTTCTCCCACGTCATCTTCAATCGGGGGAGAAAAAGAAGGCAAGCGGTCCGCTACGTCCATGTAGGGAGACGTTGACGCCACCTTCGCCTTTTTGATAGAAGAGGGAGCTTCATCTGAAAAGCGCTCCGGGCTTGAATCCAATTCAGGTTCTCTCAAATGCCGTTTCAGTGGCCTAGAAAGGTCCGAATCCTTCCACCCTCGTTTAGGTGAGGGAGAGGGAGAGGAGGAGAAACACTCTCGCAGGACGCTTTTTCTATAGCGGCCCTGAGCAGCCTGAATCGAAACAGAGCCTGCTGAAGGGACGTCTGACCGTTGGGGATTCCCCACGACCTCCTTAAGGCTTTTGACTTTCCTTCTCCTCTGGGCATGGGAGCTTGGAAGAGGTCTAGGCCTGGGAGCGTCGCAGGGACGATCAAACGCCCCCTCCACAACACTGGGAGCACTCACTTCACTGAACATTTCACTTTCACTATCCTTACCTTGTAAGACTGCCATTTTGGACTTCATCTTATGGATAGTAGCCTTCAGATCGGCGATTTCAGAGGCCGATTCTGAAAGTAAAGCTTGTGAAGTCGACATAGAGGGAGAATCCAAATCATCAATGTTAGATATAGGGTCAATAAAAGGCTCAATAGGCCTTGTACTCACACTTTTCAAATGTCTAACCCTATCCCTCTCTAACTTCTTCAAATAAGAAGTTAGAGTCTTCCATTCTTCTGCATTTAATCACTCACATTCATGACAGGTATTAGTAGAACATTCAAACCCCCTACATTTACGACATACAGTGTGAGGATCAACCGAAGCCTTCGGTATCCTCACCCTGCAGCCTACATTCACACACATTCTCACACTCACATTTGAGTCAGACATACTGAGAAAAATAAAAAAGCAAGTCCAAATTCAGTCCACAGTAGCGAATGCCAAAAACCACGATCCAGATACGTCACCAAAAAGCCGAGAAACGATGATCAAAAGGTTGAAATAAGAATCTAAGTCAGGAGGTAATAACAACAATGTTGATACCACCGGCGACAGAGAAAATATGATAGAAAACGGGAATGGTTCCTAGTCCTGCCGCCCAGGGCAGGCCGGTAGATCACCTGACCTACCTGTAGCGAGTGGCACGAAATTTGAATTTCTGTCGGGGACGACGGAGTCTTAGCTAAGTATATATCTGACAGGTAAGTTGATTGTATGAAACTGAAGGTTGGTGGAAGGTCAGAAGTTGGGGGCTGCTGGCTAATCTCTGGCCTTAAAGGACCTTGTTTACACAGGAAGCAGACTAGGCCAACATCTCTAAAACTGAAGGCTGACGAACGGCCAGTAGTTAGGGGGCTACTGGCTATTCTCTGTCATTAAAGGACTTTCTTTCTACAGGAAGCAGACTAGGCCAACATCTCCAAAACTGAAGGCTTGTGAAAGGTCAGTAGTTGGGGGACTACTGGATAATCTCCATTATAAGAAGACGCATCGAGACTCGGTGCGTCTTGTTATAATAGAACGTGAAATCGATATACTAGATCTTACGTCTTTAGGGGAGACAAAACCAGTATTACGGGATAAAAGTCTCGAAGGCTACGAAAGTTAGAATTTGTCTATATCTGCATTCTGCATATCATGTTTTGCCTATGAAGCTTATTATAATATATCTGCCACAGACGTTCCTTGAATGATGCTTGAGACATACGGAAGTAATATAAAAAGTTGTTGCCATCCTGTTTTAGATCCTCAAATAACGTGGCAAATGCACCTAATGTCTCTTGCTTTGCATTTAGAGTCCACCCAATGGATTCAGCATTGTCTCTCATTTTCCTCCTCAAATGTGCTCAATAAAAGCACAATGCAGTCTCTCTTTTCCATTGTGGTTGCCATTACAGCCCACCATAGATTAAGTATAAAGAAATCTCCCACCATATAGGTTTCTACATAACGCAGCTGTGTGCAGCAACATTCAAAAATCCATCGCAGTTTCTGCGGTGCGGCGAAAGCATCTATTTGCAGCAACAACACGCATAGTGTGAAACACTATGTGTTTTGCCAACGTAGTTAGCTGCGTTGTGATGATGCAGATAGCAGTCAACCTATACATCTTATGGGGTCATTCACATCTTGTGTGTACATGAAATCTCCGCTGTGTTGCCCCACAACACGTGCGTGGTACCACCAGGCTTCTGTGTTGATGCAGTTATGCGGTGGCCAGTGGACCATCATGTTCAATGCATGTCTTTACAACATGCGTGTCACACGCACTTAGTGGCGTGCTGAACTACTCTCTGCTGGCGAGGGATAATAACAAATAGTATACAGTATCCTATGAAAATCATTATATGTATTGTATTTATTCAACTGAAGAAATCTTTTGGTATATATATATACTGGTACTTTTCATGTTTTAAACTAAGATTGAACAGAGAGTGATATAAATTATATGATTTTACAAACTTTGTAAAATCTGCAGTATACTGCTCTCTCTCTCTCTCTCTCTCTCACTTAATTTTAAAAGAGATGAAAACATACCAGATCCAATAACAAATTTTGTAAAAAATAAGATAAAAATTATAACTTGCAATATATATTGAATTACCTAAGTAATAAAAAGAACATTTAGTTTTATTTTATGATGCATATAGCTACTATTTATCAATATGTTTTCATGGTGTAAGAATGTTATAAGAAACTAAGCACCTGGTTGTGGTTGAACTTGTTCACTGCAGCTCTTCTTCAATCTTGAAATCTCTTCCCCCGGCTTTTTTATACAATTTATGTAAATAATGCGCACAAAAAAATATGAAAATGAAAATTCCGGGAAACAAAACTGGGCTAAATATGGCTGGGATCCCGGGAAAGAAACCCTAGTACGTCTTATTAGAGTGGAATATGAAATCGATATAGATCACTTTATATATCTTTAGTGGAGACGAAATCAGTTATGGGATAAAAGTCTCGAAGACTGCAAAAATCGAAATGTGACTACGTATCTGCATTTCGTATTTTGCCCAATGATGCCTGAGACATCCGGAAGTAATTGAAAAAGTTGTTGCCATCCGTTTTTAGATCCTCAAATAATATGGCAAATGCACCTAACCATCTCTGTAGCTGCTTCAAGGTGGTCACCCAGTATTTATAATTATATAATCAACATTATTTGCTATTTGAACGACTCCTCTTTCTGTCCTGCATGACAATCTACAAACAAGCTTCAATACAATAATTTAAGCAAGCCGGAAAGGTCATAAAGATCCAGCCACTTTTAGTTCAGCTGACATAAATAAAAATCTTTACGAAAAGCGCTTTTCTTGCCAGCTGCAACCATAAGTTGAACGCTGGTCACCCTATTGGAGACTGTAGGAGCCTGCTACAGTAATATCCAGCATCTTCCCTGGCTTCTTGGGGGTGAATTTTTGCTTGTGATAATGATGTAGCCTCGATCATTGTCAAGCATGAGATACAAGACTGGTATCCCAAGATTCTACTTGCACAGTATGCAAACATGTCTTGGCTATAAAAAAAAAAAAAAAAAAAAAAAAAAAAAAAAAAAAAAAAAAAAAAACACAAAACACTAGTTTACCATTTCAATACATTCTTGACTTGCTAAAGAGAAAAAAGTTATGCTTTGTGAGACAGACAGAGAGAGAGAGAGAGATCCAAATTAAACTGGGAATTACCCATTTGAAATGCATTAACACCATTTATTAAATCTCAATTAGAGACATTTTCCATTAGTGCTTCCAGAACACACAGCTTCCTGAATTTGTGGATATATTCTGTTGGTGTTGATTTACACAAAAATTTACTTACTTCATAACCGGAACGATGTTTGGCTTGTCTTGACACTTGCTTCCTACTGACAGTGGCTGAAATTATATTTTGATTTGGCCTTACTTTTAAACTTCCATTTAGTTAGCTCAAACTCAGCCGGATTTAGCTAAACAAAACCTGTTTCTTTTGACTATTCTTGCCTTTGCCTAATCGCCTGGATATATGCTTAATGCTTGTAAGGGGTCGTTTATGCTATTCAAACTACGAATTGCAATTGCAATTTTTCGTTTTACTGCCAGTCACTTAGGTTCTGCTTCCTCTCATTTGGATTAGTTTGTTACCATTTGACTATTTGTTGTTAGGGCTATCTATTGCTTTACCCTTAAGGGTTCAATAAGTTGCATTTTTAACAGAAAATTTTTGCTATCACAATTGATCCTCTTTTGCTACAGAGCTCCAGATTATAGTACATGTGCCACGATGTCGAACTTCAGTTCCAAAGGTGTGGAATGGAATTTAAATATAGGCCAATATGGCCCAGCCCTGGGACCTGTGAGGTCATTAAGCACTGAAAGGAAATTGAAATTGAAAAGATTGTAAAGGTGAAACAGGAGGAAACCCTCGCAGTTGCACTGTGAATAATCATTAGGAGAGGGTGAAAAGAAAGAAAGAAGAAAGATAATATGAATGGAGGTACAGTAAAATGAATGAAATGGGTTGCAGCCAGGAGGTGAAGGGATGCTACAAAGAATTTAAGTAAGCCTACAGTGCACTGCGTAAGCTGCATTGATAGCATATCAGTTTCATAGGAGTTATTCCTCAACACTATTGGCCTATAGATGTCTCCCCGAGGATGTTGCGCAACTAGAACCTCAGAAGTTCAAGTGAAGATGCAATGTGCTACTACCCTCAATAATTCACTCACTTGGTATTTTACTTTTCATAATGTTTGTTATCTATTTATTGATTGATTTATATTTTTTTCCTCTTCCTTCTGTATTTCCTATTATCTTCTGCAACTTCTTTCAAATGAGCACCATATTCTTTGGAAGCTTGAATTTCAAATCATTAGCCCCTGTTAGCTTGTTCCACACATATAGGGTTTCTCTCCTGAATAATAATAATAATAAAAATATCACATAAAAGCTTTGGTATAACCTTTGAACTTGTATGTGTAGGTACATCTGGATATCTCAGACACTAAATACCAATTTTGGTTGACAACCTGACATTTCAAGTTTTGGTGAACTGTAAGTTGGGTTACAACTTGAAAAATAGTCTTGGTTATCTGTATATTGTCTTATTGGTTACTCATCTATTTCTTCTTCCCAGCTTTAACCCATTTCTATATGGGGTCGCCGTTATGAATTATTCCTCTCCATTGATTTCTGTCCTGTGCATCGTTCTCGTCAATACCTTTCCATAACAAATCTTCCCCTACACAATCATGCCATGTCTTTCTAGGTTTTCCCTTCTTCCTTTTACCCTACACTTCCATTTCCATTATATGTCTTCCAACATGATGTTCCTCTCTTCATACAGGTTACTCATCTATTTAGTTTTGGATATTCAGTTCCGTTAGAGTGAACAAAATTCTGAAAAACTGCACCAAAGGAGGAAAAAATGTTATAACTCCTGATCTGATATACAGGTTTTATTCTAATAAAATACTATATGTACAGCAAAGGACAATATGTACTAATCAACGATGCATATTATAAATTACTGTAAATTTGCATATCAAGATACCAATATAATGCAGCATTATGTCTTTTTTAACTCAGAACTATTCAAATGTAAATGAAAACTATTTAATCATTTGGAATTAACTAAAAAACAAATGTACATTATATAAATAAAGTGCTGTAATATAACATAAAATTATAATAAGAGTATTACTAATGTCTTTGGGCAGTACAACCATCACATTTGCAAAATTTCTGAGCAAATTTTTAAGCACTTCACTTAAAACCAATGTTCTTGCAATAACTGGCAACTGACCTGACAGTATTATAGAAAGTCAGTACTACCTTTTATAAAAAGCTTGGGGATCTGTCAGCATAAGAGAACTTGTTTTTAAAACTCAATTGTAAAGGGCCCTTTAATTCTAATTTTGAGTAAATGGTCTGGTTAAAACAAAATAAATGTAAAGAAGTGGGGTATCTTTTTCAAATTCTTAATTGAAACCATTATGATTTTTACCCGATGAAAACAGCAAATCTAGAATATTTGTGTTGCATTCTGGATGGTCTCTGACTTACTTGAGTTCCTAAGTGTGAGGGTTCATGTCTACAGGTGAATATATTTACCCATAATGTTGTTTACAAGTACTGCAACCAATGTAAGGTACTACCTATTAATACACTTTTCTTTTCTGCAGTCTAAAAGAAGCAATTATTTGGAATAAGTCACACTAGTATTTTGTTTAGTGTTCCATCAAGTCATGCTTGCAAAAGAACTTGAATTTGAAAAATCTTGAATCGATGCAACTAATTAAGTTTGACAAAATGAACATACAGATTGTACAGCAGGGTTTATGGTACTTATGTTTTCCTGGAAACTAAGGACTTTATATTTAACAAGAAGCTTCTAATTAGCAAACCAATTACTATAATAGACTTTGTCCAAGTTTAACACTGATAGGGCATGAACATTTTTTAACTAGTTCTCTTGCATGTCATTCATCTATTGAACTTGAATTTTATATAGTCTACTCCAGTTATTATTACATAATTTATAATCATCAATTTCATTATATTAATATTCTTTTCTAAGTTCTGTAAGGTTACAGTTTAGTTAAAAATTGCTGCACTCAAGCAACCACATTTTTTTTTACATGTTCAGGCACTAAAAGTTGGTATCATGAGGGAGACCAACAATTTACATACTGAAATAACCTTGCAAATAATCATTCAACATTATTTTCCATCACAGTCCTTGCTTTAGTGTACTCTTCCTGTCTTTTTTTTCATAGTAAACAGCTGGTAAAGATATTATTTCACATGGTGGAAAATGTGAGTATACTTGTTAAAAGGCCTAAATCTGTTACCTGGTAGTAATTCCAGGTGTCAAGTAAAAATCCACAATGAGGAAAGCTGTATTTTTCAAAATACAAATGGATAAATATGGCTTTGGACCACTGTGCAAACAGTCCAAGGCACCAGTTTTTATTGATTTTTGTATTTTTAAAAATACAGCTATCCTCAGATTCATAATTGTGGATTTTCACTTATTACTTCTGGTCACAGTATAGTCATGCACCATAGATAACTAGGTCTGTCTGCAATCTTGATTTTTTGACAGGTTTGCTTACTCCTACAAGTAACTTGAATAAAAATATACATATTATTATTATTGCTCATTTTCTTCTCCCTCTTTTTTATATATTTCTTGTTTCTCTCCTCTACAAATATCTATATTACTTTGATAGGAATCATTTTAGAATCAAGTTTATAATAGTAGGCAAAAACCTAACAGCCCTAAAATACATCATGCCAAATTGCCACTATCAAACAAATGATTTAAAGCGGGTACTCGAACAAAAAGATGCAATCCACAGAAGGATAACATCTAAAATTCGCAAATAAAATACATATATCAATTATTTCGACCAGACCAATGAGTACAAAACTTATCCTCAACAGACCAACTCAAATGGTTTGTACTTGAAATTCTGATGATACACAAATTTACCAAAATAAATAGGATACAGTGATATCAAAATCTCAAACATGGAAATCAAGCTTGGTATGAAAACAAGAAAAAATGTTAAAAATGTGCAAAAATTAAACTCATTGAATAATGCAAATTCTGTTATTTAAATGTAACTTTTGAAAGAAAAATCATGCTACAATATACAATTACTATTTACAACATAGACTAATAAAATTCGATGAAATTAGCAGGTAAGTATTTGACACAAAATTGTTTACCACATAAGACAATAATAAAAGGACAAACCAAGGGCAATGTGAAAAATAATGTTAAAATTTCACATGTTCTAAATACAAACTTCTTAATTCATTTATAACATACTGCCAAGAACATCGCAGTGTTAGCTGAGAATAGAGTCACCAATAAAAGAACGAATTTTTGGCCTTTCTCTGATGAGCAACATCTAATGAAAGGAGCCCCCTACTTATGATGTTATAACAACTGTACTGTTAACTGTCCCTGTGACTGAAAGACTATCAGAGGGACTAGGAGGATAATAATCTAAGAGAAGGTTTTAAAGGGCATCACAATCATTTAAAAAAATTTTGAGATCTTACAATTGTTATATTCCTTGTGTTACTTATGCTGAAAAGCTTATTAAGTATGAGGCAACCTTCATGAATTAGTTTGTTGCTTTAGGATCAATATACTTGTTGATTAGAGCCAGTAATTTAAAATATATTTAAGAACCTCCAGGGTATCCTGGATGTCACTCACCAAAAGTAATAAAAACAGAGAACATCTGTAATGTGTACATTACTTACTAACAATGGGATGCAGTGTTACCACAAGAATGGATGGTTACCATACCAATGTCCAATATAAACTGATGTGGGTAGAAGTGGAAAAGCTGTAGATAACTAGGTCTATCTTTCTCCATCATTCTTTACCACATCAGAGCAGACCAGTCACAGTATCATTACTATTAAAAATTTGTTTTATTTGAAAACTAGGTCACATTTCTAGATCTGAAAACTGGAGCAAAGTAGTTAATGAAGTTAGACATAAGTAGGAAGATTCAAAAGGGTATAGATAAAAGACAGAACATACATGCATGAAGGAACACTGTAGTGAACCTTTAATATCCTGTGAATAAATACTCAAGGCACAGAGTAAGTGGTGAATCTTATGTCATGGAGGTATGGCATAGCAGTCAGATTTTTGTATCAGGTGCTCACAAACAGATCCATACTGGGTGTGTAAGTTTAGGTAACCTGTGATAATTATTCATGTTTAAGACTCTTGAATAGATATTCAGCTGAGTGTATATGCTTCAGAGACCTATAACTGGTGTTACCAACATGTTAGTGCACCTGTTTCCATCCTTTTGAGTGCAAGTGCACCATGGTACCTTCTTGGCAAGCCTCAATCCCCTTTTAGTATATCCCACTCCTGCCAATATCTCATCGTTATCCTCAACTTAGGACCAAAGGGAGTCCTCCAATGCTATGAAGACTGCTCACAGTCCCTGCAAGTGTTTTTTTCATCAGGGAGACTAAGTGGTAAGGTATACCTGAAATAAGCCATCGGTGTCACGTTCCCACCCAGTTGCATCTAGTTCCTGTTTCATTGTGCCAAGCTACCATTTTGGAGTACAAAAATGGTACTCCAAGCTACTACCTCAGTGTGCTGTTGTACCACATCTCCACTATCTGTTCCAATAACTGATGCTTCTGATCTGTAATTAATGTTAGTGTACCTTCATGGATTCTCATATTTATGTTGCATAAAGATCTGTGATTAGCGCTGGTGTACCTTCATTGATTCTCATTTTTATGTTGCATAAAAAGTACCTGTAATTGAATTTTGGGGTTGAATATTCCTTTGTCAAAGGTTATGATATGACTCTAGTCTTAGCTAATAATGCACCATAACAGGCAGTAACACCATACAAGCATACAACAGGTTTGTATGATACAAGAATACGTACAAGGTTTTTAAAATCCCCATACACAACCAAGCATCATTAAAAGTAATTTGACCTCATCACTCAGTGTAATATTCTCTGATGACTAATACTGTAACTAAGATGTTGAAACAGAGAGAGAGAGAGAGAGAGAGAGAGAGAGAGAGAGAGAGAGAGAGAGAGAGAGAGAGAGAGAGAGAGAGAGCATTCTCCATATCTTAAAAAAGGCAAGTGATCTATTCAGGCCAACAATACTAAATACTAACATATTACTGTACAATATCACATTTTGTAGATCTCGTTGAAATTTCCAGACCAGCAGCAGATCACTGAAAACAGACTCTCCTTCATATAAAAAAAAATCAATTTATAAAACAAAATTTGCACTTTCAGGATAAACCCTTCATTGTTATGCAATCCACATTCATGGTCTTTGAAGGTCCAAGACACTAGTTTTTGTCGAATAAACAAGAAACTCAGAGCCACAGAACATGGGCCATTGGGATTCTCAAGTACCCATTAATCTCCTTCTTCAGTTTTCGAGTTATCTGGAGAAAATGACATGAATGATGGGTTTGTACTGAAAAGCAGACATATAAAAAGTTCTTTCTCTCAGTATTATATGAGCTTATAGGGACAAGGATAAGCTAGGCACCCTAACTCATCTACTTAATAAAAAAAGAAAAGTAGCTGTAGAGGAATACAAGAATGAAACCAAAGACCTTTCAAATGTGAGTACAGTGTTCTAAAATCTGGGAGGCTGCTTCCGACAGCAAATACTGAGCTATACCAACTTTCTTCTGTTGGCTTAACTAAAGACTGGTGTCTGGGACATTCAAATGCCATAAAAATGGGTTGCTTATGAATGATGGGTTGGGAATGAAACCAACCAAGGATTTACAAATAAGAAAGTTAATATAGAGTGGAACAAAAAAATATACAAAATAATTCTTTATGGAAATATATTCTTATAATAAAATTAGATTTTGTATATACTTACCCAGTACATAATTATATCGCTGAGAGTTTCTACTCGACGACAGCCTAAATTCAAATTTGGATCAGTGTAGGTATACAGTGCCATCCCCCTATGGCAATACTCAGAACGACTTAGTTAATCACGTCATTCTGTTTTATGCATAATGTCCATCAGAGGGGAGGAGGGTGGGCTCTGATCATATAATTACTGGGTAAGTATACACAAAATCTAATTTTATAAAAATATCATTTTTGTATATGTGACTTACCCAGTAATTATATCATTGATTCCACACTGAATGGAGGTGGGATCATGGACATAATTCAACTCCAAAGCATTAATTATGTAATGAATTTGAAATAGAAAAGTTGCTAGCATTGGAAAAACACTGCTAGTCATTCCTATCAATTAAGAGAGCTATGCAGATAAATACTCCCTCTGGTTTGTGCTCATCTTAACTCGTAGTGGCGAGGGCAATGCTCATATGACTAGCAAAGTATGATAGGTACCCACCCTTGCCCTGGGTACAGTACCAAAATAAAACAACCAGAAAACACTGACACCTACACTGAAATAACATCATGACCCATCTGCTACGTAGTGGGTGCTCCAGGTACACTGTACCCCCTGGCTCTCCAGGCTCAGCACCTTACTGAAAAAGTGAAGAGATAATAGAAAAACATCCTATGCTTCCTTCTGCGATGTCATGCCAGTCTTTTTTTTAAAGCTTACATAAAAAAGAAAAATATGATAAGCAAAGATTGTTTATGCCTCTGGAAGATCGATAGCAGAATGGGCTGAAAGAGCAACAAATGACTGAAAACTAAGGAGGAAGAGGCTGTTCTTATATCCTTAGCATTGCTCCAAACAAGGCCAAAAGACACTCCACAACACTGTGTGTGTCTCAAACATGAAGCCCATATAAAAAGGAGGACCACACGTTTAGACAGAGGAGGAGACAAGTTCTTACAGTAACTTCCTAGGGTATGTATGGTCCTCTGATTCCTGTTGCAATGAAGGCTGGAAGTCTTTAGCTGTGTAAACAAACAGGAATGTACTGCTTGATGAACTGCTTCTTGTCATTGCGAAGGTTGGTTCAGGGAGTAACTCTTCTGTTTACCCTAGAAGCAGAGCTATCAGGGCAGGCGAAGTCTTCTAACGTTCCCTCCAAAACATGGTTAACAAGTAGTAATTGAACACTTTTATGAATTAAGAGAAAATAGAAGACAAAAAACTGCTGTATTTATCACAACAATCATTCTGAATCATCGCCAAAACTAAAGATTCGAGACTTCTGTTGTACCATGGGGTAAACAGAAAGACAATGCTGAATCTAATGAGACATAACTCTGTCTGAAGATTCTCGCAATGGTAACTGAGAAGCCCAAGATAGGAACCATAAGCAAGAATCTAAAGCCAACCAGAGACATTAAGTCTGTGATGGTTGGGCAGAGAGATTCGAGTTAGGTGTTAACCCTCGACAGACAGAGGATAAACAAATTAGGACAAACAAGATCTCAGTGAGCAGGCATTCACTCGACTCTGTACGCTGAATTGCCTGGTAGTACATTTCGTCTTGGCATGCGTTCATCTTATAGAGCTATCAAGTGCACAACAGACACACTCAAGCAATTGCATGTTAATCGAAACACGAGGGAAGGCAACCCTCTTGTTTAATGATAATACCAACCCTGTGGTGTTGTTGCCTAACAAAACCACTAGACGTCTCAAACTCCCAACCGGAAACTTTTGGGGGGCACGAAAGGCTGTCGTAAGTTTCAACTTATTACAAGCAACTCTGGTTACGATAAGGAACTATTTGTCTCGGTTGCACACTAGGACTAATTACCCGAGTGCATCTATCACTCAGATGGTGCAACTGATAACAGATGCCTGCCGCAAGAATATACAAGAATATTCGTAGGCTACTGGTGATCGAACGCCAGTCTAATTCTTCTTCACTTCAAAAGAGAACAAGAATAAGGACTGGAGGCAGATATCCTTTATTCTCTAATGAAGAGAGCGAACGAGATGCTATCCTGAAGGACGGTTTCTACGGCGATAACAGGACACTGAAGACGACTAGTTCATGCCAAACTGGTTGTTCCCACAAACAAATGAACGTATGTCCAGTGATATCCTAAGATAGAACCAGGAACATAGGCTCTTGAATCCGAACTCTGGGGAGTACACTCCGTAGAGTTTCTATTATTTCCTCATCCATCACAGTGTTACTCAGGAAGTAGGGGGGGAAAAAAAAGAGAGGATTGACCGTTCTAGCCTGCTCTTCTCGGAATTAGCAGGAAGGGCGATGATGCATGCGATCATCAACTTGCAGTGATGATAGCCAAGTACACACTTGGGAAAACATATTCACCTCAGCGAAAAACACTTCCAAAGGGAGAGTATGGGCTCTCACAGATCACATGGAGCCTTCTCTTCCCACAACTGGTTAGAGCACGGGAACGTGAGAGTTGAGTGGCATTGAATGCGCCAAAAGATGGCAAGACCTTGCCACATCTTGCCACCCAAGGTCTCGCCACGCACCTGTCTTCTCCGTGATTGTAAACCTTGCAAACAGGACTATATAGAGCTTACTGCACGACTCAAGTGATGTTCTCACCAAGTCGTAGGACAGGAGCAAACGAAAGATCCTGTAGTATCAATGAAGACGAACAAGGAGACTGTGATTGGGATCCAACAGCTATCACCAAACTACCAACACCTGGTGCCAGGGAAGGCATGGAAGGCTCCGGGCAAGCTGGAGCATGGAGTGTAGCTCCTCAGATGGTGCAGAGCGAATGGACGGAGATTGGTGCTCGACAAAATACACCAGATACTAGAAAGATCTGCGCGCCCAAACCTGGCGTCCATCCAAAACGCCAAAGCAGGATCAGAGCTCTGATCTTTCTCTTCAACGAAAAGGAAGGTGAGTAAGTCCACACATCTGGCGCGAAAGCCTGGGAGAGGACTGGCTATCGAAAGCAAGAGGTCGCTTACGAGATTGAACGCCTAGGCACCATCGTTTCCAATTTAGTGGAGCTTCACACATACGCCGATGCATTTACAACTGTTTCCATGAATTCTAGTTGTCATAGTAATGCAATACTGGTAAAATTGCTCTAATATGTAGTATATATATACTACAAATAGATACGCCAATTTCACTTATTTCCATGGTTTTGTGTAAGTCTTATACACAGTTTGGAGGGTAAACACATACCAATTGGCAACACTGCTAGGCACTAGTACAGGGCACTCAAAATTAAAACTAATCCAGCCGTGTTCAGACAAAACCCATTAATGCATCACAAGACGCCTTTTCAGTGTCTGTCTGCTGATACCTGGGACTAGCCACAGGTTTGACGGAGAGGGCAACTACAACTACTGGGGGCAACCCCCTCAGACTCCCTTCAACTACCAGTATGTCTTCTCCCGGGTGCAGAGGAGCAGGACAGTGACTCTAAGTCTAGGAGTTCCGAGGGGCCAGATGGTCACCTCCTCTAACACACATCCAGACATAGGCCTTTCCAGCGGTCGTCTGTCGATACCTTGGACCGACAAGAGGTTCGACTGAGGGAGCGACTACCTGTATGCAACCCCCGACCTCTCTTGGACCTCCGGTATGTCTTCTCCCTTGTGCAGGGGAGCGGGACAGTGACCTTTGTCTACGAGAATCAAGGGACAAGTAACCACCTCCTCCACTGCACAACACTTCACTGTTACGTTGATAAATTCATGATAATTGAAATCAAATGCTGGCAAAGGCAAGGGATGGAAGCGATAGAGCCAAGCGCAGGAGCAAATGACTTAGATATGAGGGTTAGTAGGAGAGAACTCAGCATTGGAAGGCGTGAAGCAAGAGTCATTAGGCGAGAGGCGAACACTGGGTGTTAGGCAGGCACAGGCGCTCGAAACATTGGGCGTTTGGCAGCCATTGTCGACCAAAATGCTGGGCACTTGGCAGTCACTGGCACCCGAAACACTTGGCACCCAGGGGTGGACACTAGGACAGCTGGTGTTTTGATTAAGCTAGCCTTATGTCAGCAACGGACTCTTGCTCCTAGACAGACAAGAGGCAAGATGCCAACGTCTCTGGAAATCTGTTACTTATTAATTCATGCAAATAATCGATCCATAATCAATTATCTACCCTAAATGAAATTCTGGTATCCAGGCAAGAAGGAAAGCTAAAAATGTATGAATAACATTAGCGTGTCCTATATTCAGTCTTTGTATTTAGATAACACAAAATGACGCTCGGACAGACTAGTGGTGAGATGCCAGAGTCTCTGGAGATCTCAGTTACTTATTACTATAAGAAAATAAGCAAGCAGTAATCGATTATTAACTATACTTTACATGAAATTCTGGCATCTAGGGAAATGAAGGCAAACTAAAAATATGTAAATAGCATTCTTATTTCCTTAAAATCACATACATGTATGTATGTGTACATTTTTGTATAATGTAACAAAACAAATTCCACTCTAATATTGTAAATTACTGTGCTTTTATTCTCTATTAGTGATAAAGGAATAAAATAAGTATTTAAAATTGCAGTAGTGCCTCAGGTTATGAAATTAATCCGTTCTGAAGCGGCTTTCGTAACCTGATTTTTTCGTATCTAGAACCACGTTTTACATGTAAATTGCCTAATTCGTTCTAAGCCCTACAAAAACACCACAGTAAATTTTATAATAAAGTTAAATTGATCAATGAACAATGAAATACAACAATTTGGACCATTCAATACCTAACCTAACCGTGATTACCTGTAAATAGTGTATTAGTGTACAGGGCACAAGAAATACTGTACGTAAATGTACGTACATATGTAGTAAAATGTGGAACCTTACCTTTCGAGTGAGGCGATCTCCAAAAGTGGCTACAGAGGAGGAGGACAAATGGCAGAAAACATGAACACTTAACTTTATGAAACACATTAAAAAATGGCAGAAAACATTAACACTAAACTTTACGAAACACATTATCAAATGGCAGAAAACATTAACACTTCTTGATTATCTCCATCTTCGTCTCCATAGAAAGCATCCTCTTCTTTCTGTGAACTTCAGCAACATTCTTGGGACCCGTGGCTAGTAACGTAAGTAATTAAGTTCACACACAACACGATAAAGTAACTTACAGCACAACGAAAGCAAAATCACTAACACGAATTTATGTTAACAAACGAAATCTATGTGAACGAGAGAATTCCAGGTGTTTACGATAACGCTGCCACAACGAAATGGTGAAGGAATGCCTTTACATAGAGGCATGATGGGACAGTTGCTGACCAATAGGAGAGCAGGATCTTACGGCGGTGACTAGCATCAGGAAGCAATGGGAGAGCGGGAGGATGGTGGCGAGTCTACTGAGTTGGCGGCGCAAGTTTTAAAATTGTTCTCGGCGGCCTAGGCAAATCTCAGTTTACAGTACATACACCCTTTTGAAACCTGAATTATTTTCGTACACAGAAGCAAAAAAATTTTCATCTTTGCTTTCGTAACCTGGATTTTTCATACATAGGGACTTTCGTATGTAGAGGTTCTACTGTATATGAAATAGCATTTCATATATTCAGATATGTATTAAAAATTAACGTAATCAAATACGTTTATGCTCTAAAATAAGATAAATTACAGCGGTACCTCGACATACGAAATTAATCCGTTCTGAGGCGGCCTTCGTAACCTGAGTTTTTCATATCTTGAACTGCATTTTACATGTAAATTGCCTAATTTGTTCTAAGCCCTACAAAAACACCCCAATAAATTATATTTCCAGGCTTACAACACGTTCTAGGGTTACGACGCCGATCCGACAGAAGAAATATGACACCAAAAAGGCAAAATACTGTACATACTTGAGTAATATTCAACTGCATGTAATGTTCAACCCCATTTTCACTGCATATATTAGGACTTTAGCATATGTCCCTTAACAATAAGCCTAGCCTATGTTAGCAGTTGCTACTGTAGCCTAGTCTATGATTCTGACATCTACACCTAAGAAGCTAAAAGCTTAGAATATGCCAATAAAATGTATATAAATAATCAGTATATACTCACTTCAAATAATTATTAATTAATCATTAACTATAATCATTAACTATAATACGTACAAAAACAAACAAAATAAGCTTCCAACCTTTTGTTTACATTCAGCCCTACGAGTACCGAACGATCGCCAAGCAACCACTTTTACCTAGCATTTTCATTATCTCTCTTCAACTACTGAAACTACCAAACAGTATAATTACAATTCATTTCTATTCTTTATTCTATCTTTACCTAATGGAGATACCAAGTTACTGACATCTATAATGAAACATATACGTATATATATAATATTAAAACAGAAGAAGAATTGAAGAAAATATTTGTTGGCTTCGATGATAGCAGTCTGATTTATTTTATATTTTATGATATCTAATTCACAATTTTTTTTATTAAATGTATTGCATGTACTCATTTCAAATAATTATTAAGTAACCATTAACTATAATAAACAAACAAACAAAAAAAAGCTTCCAACCTTTTGTTTGTGTTCACACTATATGAGTAGCGAACGATCGCCAAGCAACCACTTTTACCTAGCACACAGTACAGTACATAATCATACATTTTCATTATCTCTATTCCACTACTGAAACTACCAAACAGTAAAATAACCATTCATTTCTATTCTTTATTCTATCTTTACCTAAAGTATTTTTTTTATTAAATGTATTGCATAAGTTTTTCAATTTACAGCATCCTTTTACCAATAGAACACATACGTAGAGCACATGGGGTAGATGCTAACCAATAGGAGAGCAGGATCTTACGGCGGTGACTAGCATCAGGAACCAATGGGAGAGCGGGAGGATGGTGGCGAGTCTACTCAGTTGGCGGCGCGCGAGTTTTAAAATTGTTTTTGGTGGTCCGGACGAATCTTGGGACTTTACAGCAACAGCCTTTTGTAACCTTAACTATTTTTGTATGTAGAGCCAAAAAAATCTTCGTATTTGCTTTCGTAACTTGGATTTTTCGTAAGTTGGGACTTTTGTATGTCGAGGTACCACTGTATATCAAGTAGTTTTCATATTAAGTCTCAAAATCCAACTCTTAATATAAAAGAATAAAATGGATATTTACAGATAACCAAATACTCAAAAAGAAAACATTAGTAGAATTAGAATTACAGGGAGTCCCGGGTTACGACAGGGGTTCCGTTCTTGAGATGCGTTGTAACCCAAAAATTGTCGTAAGCCGGAACATCGTCAAAAATCATAAGAAAACCTTACTTTTAATGCTTTGGGTGCATTCAAAACTGTGTAAACTGCATTCTTATTGCGTTTTTCATCAAAACAACCTTCAAATATTGATTATTTTGCATTTTTGGTGTCATATTTCATCTGCCAGATCAATGGTGTAGGCGTTGTAACCCTGGAAATAATTTCTGATGAATAAAATTGAAAAGCGCCTTAACCTCGGAACGCCATAAGCTGAGACCGTCGTAACCTAGGGACTGCCTGTATCAGGAATTCAAAGTGATCGAATTCAATAACTGATTACGCACTTATGGTGGCCTTGGTCGTACTAATTGACTCGAGTGGCCTGAGCTCCAGTCCGACATGCGAATTAGAGGGTAAGTTACCGAACGTGAAAGTTCACAACTATATGACACCAGGAAAATACCTCCGTACACCGAGGCCATCCCAGCTCTCTGTAACGTACCAAAGTACTGCCGAAGCAAAACCCCCGGTAGTTAATTGATGCATTTTCAACTTCCACCTTTGTCTCTGCAAAGGAAAGTAATGAGTATTGCAGGCATGGTAAACAAAACAAAACGTGTTGGCCTAATTGCCAACATTTGGCCCAAAAGAAGGTCTTAACATTCACAAATTACCTTTAAGGTAATTATATTTACTGGCGTTTTGCGACTAGTCTATGATTGGTAAACAGATTCCCAAAATCAAAATATCCCCCAATGTAATGATGCAACATTCCTGCAATGTTCAGGAATTACTTTAAAGGTAATCATTAACGGGGGACTTACATGTAGCCTAATCCCGGTAAGCAAATAAATGGAAAAGTTTTTGGATAAAAGAATGGATAACATTCTAGAATTACTTTAAGGTGTTCATACCTTCAGCTTGAGAATAGCCTATACCCAGTGAACAATCACTAGTGTAAAAGGATTGTTCTAAGGTAACTGTTACTGGCATGGTGTCTTGCTAATAGCTCATGGCCAGTAAACAAATTCTAAAAATGAAAGTTTGGCCTAAAGGAATGACATAACATCAAGATTAGTTACTGAAGGCAATACTTAACCGATGACTTACGTTAAGCCCGGTAAGTAAACTGATAGATGCAGAAATAACTGATCTACTTGAATAGTGAGCCATTCAAGACCTATTTATGAGGCAATTATTATTCCCGGAGACTGCAAGTATCCAGCTAGATGTTAATCTAAACAAAATAAACAAAAGATATGAATCGTCCTGCTCGAAGGCTATGAATGCATTCCGGTGGTGGCAACTTCCTGGTATTGCCATAGGGGGACGGCACTGTATACCTACACCGAGTCATTGAAGTGCTACCCGCGAAATTTTAATTTAGGTTGCCGTTGAGTAGAGACTCTCAGCAATATAATTACTACTGGGTAAGTCACATATACAAAAAAGAATGCTTTTGTGTATGCAACACTTACAGTTTTCTGAAAGTCCCTATCTATAATAAGTTTAGTCTAACCATATATGATATGCAAAAGTATAAAAATCTATATGATATTCAGTGAATATATGGCTGATATAAACATGATGTATAAACATGATGTATGTGTACACGGATGAGACTTGAGGTACTATGGAAGGATTACAAACTTGGAAGGGATAGTTCATTTCTGCATCCTATGCTGTCTTTATGGAGGACAAATGCCTCTACTTGCAGCTAAATTGGCATGAACAAGCATCTCAAAGCTATGAACAATAGACCAATCTACAGGGTAAGGAGACTGTTCTAAGAAACGTCTAATTTCCATCATAGCTCGTCGAACTGAACCTTCGCTAAGGAGCTCCGTGGCAGGAAGTACATTTGAGGATTGATGGTTGTCTACCTTGTATGGCTGTAATACACGTTCTGAGGAGGCATAGCCCCACTGAGTTATGGCAGAAGCAGGTACACCATTATGGTCACGGGAATTACTAATAACACCTCGATTCATTCCATTCCCACCAAACATATCACGTGCACTGGAGAGTTCATTTCCATACACATTAGATCCCATAAATTTATTTGCTGTTGGGAGAGATGAAAATTGTTGGTCGGCACCATTGCCCGGTGGAACTCCATGAGGAGCAATGTTATTTGTATTTTCAATAGCTGCTTCATTAGGATGTGTCTGATTTCTAAGAAAACCATCAAAATTGCCTACATTTTCCTGAGTGTGGGAAGGAACCTGAAAGCCAAACATATCTCTAGGGTAGGAGTTATTCACTGGCTGGAGATTTGAAGGGCCTTTGAATACATTTGCACTGGGAGGAACGTTTTGATTTTCCATCACATTCATGTGACCAGCAGCACTGTGAGGGTTCTGATGAAAGTGAAAACGATTTTGTTGCTTGTCTTCTACTACAGGCTGAATACCACTCTGGTTCAAGTTTGTTTGTAACATAGGCTGCTGTTGATCAGTTTCCTTCTGCTGATCAAGTAACCCATGCTTTCTTTTCCAGGTATCAAGCCATGTGGATGTAGGTATGAAATCCACTTTTCCCATATAGTTTGCCAATTCTTTAGCTTTATCTCTAAGTGTTGTACTTGTAAGAGTAATGCTTTGATCTTTCACTTCCTTATACCACCTAAAGAGAGCTTCTTCAACTTCAGATGCTGAGCCTTTTCTCATGCGCTTACGGTCAGCTGAAGGGTCGCCATAGAATGATTTGAGTATTGTTTCTTTGTTTTTCTTAATGATACTTAAGGTAGACTTTGACACATTATATAAATTAACCCACTCCCTTAGTTTTACTTTTGGCTCTGATTCCATCTGATGAATAATCTCAACTTTCTGTCTCAATGACAAGGACGTACGTTTTTCCTTTTCATATGCAGTATTGAAGAGCTGTATATCACCTTCATCATATTCTGAAGGATGGACATTTGCTGTTTCAGTCCCATCATACTGTTTAGGACGGCCACAAGTGACATTATTTCTTTTTTTCCATCGAGCAAACCATCCTTCTGTTGGAACAAAGTCTGGTTTCCCAACAGACGATGCAATAGATTTGGCTTTTTTTCTCAAAATCCCAGCAGTTATTGGTAAATTCTTTTCCTTAACTTTTAGGTACCACAGATACAAGGCATCCTCTATATCAGGAGCCTTACCCTTTTTATTACGCCTCCTTTCCTTATCAGGGCTATTCAAATAATTCTTTACTATAACATCCCTGTTCTTCATCATGTGTAACATGGTCGTCTTTGGAATATCGAAGAGAGAGGCCATATCCCGTAAACTCCATTTCATGGGAAGACTTTCAACAGCTTTAACAATATCAAATTTTTGTCTGAGTGTTAAAGTTTGTCTCTTAATCCCTTTCCCTCTATGCACAACATCATCTGTTTCTTGCAAACTAATCTGAAGCAAGCTGCTTATATCTTGTGTGGTTGGAGAGCAGGAATTGTCGTCATCATCATAGTCCTCATCATCTTCATCCTCCTCCTCCTCCTGTTCAGAATGCTGGTCACTTTCTGCTACCCGATCTTCATCTTTGACAGATGAACTATTACAATTTGTCTTTTCTTCATCTTCATTTTCATTACTTTTTTCATAACCTTCACTTGATGCTTCAGCTGCAAAGGTGATACTGTGTCGCTTTTTCCATCTTTCTAACCAGCCTGTTGTGGGACGGAAATTATAATTCCCTTGAGAAACAGCAAGGTCTCTGGCTTTTTCAAACAAAACAATATTTGAGAGAGGTAGCTTTTGTTTCTTGGCATTTTTATACCACTTAAAAAGCGCTCGCTCTACGTGAGGAGCTTTCCCAGGCCTCAGTCTCTTCCTCCTTCCATTTAAATTCCGTTTATAGGCTTCAATTATTCTATCCCTAGCACGAAGTATGTTGAAGAGTGTGTTTCGAGTAATGCAAAAATGAGCTGCCATGTCACGATGAGACATCTTACCTGGTAATTTATCCATTTTCTCAATTTCAGTGAGGATCTCGACTTTGCGCTTCCAAGTAATTTCTGTACGACGTTTGGGCTCCACATTTTTCTGCGACTGCATTAGTAATTGTACTTCTTCTTCAATGGAGCATTCATCAGAAAGATTTAAAACGACAGCCTCATCCTCCATTACACCATCTTTGGAGCTCTCTGAGCCTGCGGCACAGTCATCTTTGGTGTGGTCACCTTCCATTATTTTTAACTTCTGAAATTGAAATATAAAATCCATTTCATTTCCATAAAAATATACGTAATAAAAGAATACAGAATCTTCTAAAAGCTAACAAAAGGATACAAAATGCTTTTAAAAGCTTTGTCTAATGAATGGCAAATGCCTATCAAAAATACTACAGCTTCCACTTATTAAATTTTCTTCTTCAATGTTTTGCTTCTACAAGGTGTTGGCAATCATGGATCCTTGATCATTTTTATTTCTTTCTGTTACAAAAAACTAATGTACCAGTTTACGAAGAAAAAATCTGAAATTCTGCACTATAAAATGAATTGCACATAAACAAATGTCATTTCAGAAACTTTATTCTTATCAAAATCAGCATATGCAAATGAGAAACTTACAAAGCCTTGGCTAGCTAATCTTTCTAAAAGATGCCCACCAGAGGGATAGAGATTAATGCATTCCAGGTTAATTGATGCGTCTTTAAAAAAAAATTTTTTTGCTGAGGCTACTGAGATATTTGAGGCTTATGGTCACATTTTCTTGATCTGCAGAGTTAAGTCAAAGGTTGAGTTTTTAATCCTAGGGATTGATGGCCCTAACTTTATTTATGTAGTTGTAACATCCCATATGCACAAGGTATGGCTGTATACATTGTGTCAAAATGACATACTTACTTATTGTTAAAAAAATCTGGAGTGTAGTTGCCATGAAGTTCTTTTTTTTTTTAATTTTCAGTAAGGTCTACAATGTTTATGTATTTGCTGTTTACCATAATCCAAATATCAACGATTCTATATATGACCATCTCTTCGAAAGGATTAGTATGGCTCAGTCACAGGATTCAAAAGCTTCATTTATTATTTGTGGAGACTGTAATGCAAAACACAGCGAGTGGTTAAAATCAATTTCCACAGATCAGCCATGCTAATCTGTTCTTGAGTTCAGTGCATCCTCTGATGTTGTTCAGCTAACTGAGAAACCCACGCCTATTTCTGGTTATAGATTAGACCTCATGTTCACAGATGTTCCAGCTAATACCAAGTCCAAGGTCTGTGAATATATAAGCACTTCTGATCACTGTGCCATTGAGATGGACATATTTGTAAATTAGCATATTCCTAATGCCACCACTGCAAAAAATGTCTGGCTGAAATCTAGAGGCAACTGGGATCACATTATTGAAACTTGTAAGGCACTTAATATTTCCAATGCTATATCAGATCCTGATCCCAAGAAGTTAAATGAAATGCTGATGGCTATTTTAATAAGGTATGTCCCCTAGAAAGGTAATCAAATTACGGACAAATGACCAGCCATGGTTTGATGAAACATGTAGATGAGCTTATTAAGACAAAATTATCAAATTCAACAAATGGAGATGAAATCATTCACATGAAAATTACACTATTTTTGTTGAGTCTTCTCGAGCTGCAAATAGAACTTACCTAGAACCAACAGAAATTTCAATAATTCCTTGAAGAGGAAACTTGAAGGAATTACTCAGCCTCATCTGTCATGGAATACATTGGCATCATCTATCTATGGGTCAGACTCATCTTTCATTCCACTACCACTAACAGATGATGGTAGATTGGTTACTGGCACAGAAAAAGGATGAACTTCTTCATCGTGCTTTTACAGCATTTCACTCTAGGGATGTTAAGAAATTTAGTAAAATCTTGATAGCTGGGGTGAAGATCCTGATGGTTTCTTCCCTTTATTTCTTAAAAAAGTTTGTAGTGTACTCTCTCACTAGAATAGTACATTATACGTATAACAAATTTTTTAATAAATTTGTATTTTCCATAGCTAACAAACCTTCGGTCTTAACAATAGGATAAATCTTCTAGTGCTACCTGGAAACCAGTAAAAACAAACAAAGATTGTAAAAACAAGTAATCTGACACCAATCACAGTATATTGACTATTTCCCTTGGTAGACTGTAGCCAAGGACTTCCTGAGATGGCTGGACATATGCTTTGTTCTCCTAAGAAAATCCTCTAACTCGGAGGAGATACTTGATAGCCTCTATCCGTGAATAGACAGGGATTCTACTGAGAGGTGGAATCTTTCAATGTGGGACCGATCCCTACTCAAACTCCTTCCAGATTTGTGGGTGTCTTTGTGGATAAGCACAAGCTTAGTAATACAGTGACTGTTCAGTCCAAAGAGTGGCATATCTGCTAACTGCATTAACTACAGGCAATTTTCTATACTCCCTGTGCTCTCAAAATTTGCCAAAAAATTTATTTTCAAGCCACTTTATAAGTATGTGGAATCTAAAGGATTGTTAGCTGATAGTCAGTATGCATAAAGGAAGCAGCTGGGTACCGGCAATGCTCTTTTAGACTTGGGATGCCTTGCAAGGGAACCTTAATAAGGGTTTTGAGTAAACAGTAATTCAGATACATTTTAGTGCTGCCTTTGATTTAGTTAACCCTTAAACACCGAGCGGGGTATTTACCGCAAAGGTGTCTCCCGTATGCCGGCGGCGTTCGCAAGTGAGCACCGAAGCGGAAATTTTTTTTTTTTTCAAAAAATCACAGCACGCTTAATTTTCAAGATTAAGAGTTCATTTTTGGCTCCTTTTTTTTTGCCATTGCCTGAAGTTTAGTATGCAACCATCAGAAATGAAAAAAATATTATTATCATATATAAATATTGGAATATAAAATTTCATATATAATTGTATGCAAATCGTGCTGTGAGCAAAACGGTTAAAGCTAATAAGTTAATTATTTTTCGTTGTATTGTACACTAAATTGCGATCATTTTGGTATATAACAAATTGTAAAACGATCAAAGCAACACATAGAAAATATTATCACAATATGATGCATGAATTCGTAACGCGCGGACGTAAAAAAACGCTGTTTTCAAAATTTCACCATAAATCAAAATATTGTGCTAGAGACTTCCCGTTTGTTGCCAAATGAAAGTATTTGATTGAATATTACTAAGCTGTAAGTGTTGTAGCTTACAATTGCAGTTTTCGACCATTTTGGTCGAGTTAAAGTTGACCAAAGGTCAAATTTTTTCTATTTATCGTGATTTATATGAAAATATTTCAAAACTGATAAAAGCTACAACCATGGATTGTTTTTTGTTGTATTTTACATGAAATTGCACACATTTTCATATATAAAACTTTATGTAACGGCTAATTTAATATGGTGCAAACATTACGACAATTGGACAAAAAAATATTGTGCTAGTGACTTCCAATTTGTTGCAAAATAAAGGTAAATGATTGAATATTACTAGAATGTAATAGTTTTAGCTTACAATTGTGTTTTTTTGACCACCTCGATCAAGTCAAAGTTGACCGAAGGTTGAAACTTTGGCACTTATCGTTATTTATATGAAAATATTTCAAAACTGATATCAGCTACAACCATGGGTTGTTTTTAGTTGTATTCTACATGAAATTGCGCACATTTTCATATATAAAACTTTATGTAACGGCTAATTTAAAATGGTGCAAACATTACGACAATCAGACGAAAAAATTTCTGATTTTTTTCGGAAGTTACCGGCAGACGTAAGGAAAATGTTTTTTTTTTTCATAAATTCACCATAAATCGAAATATTGTGCTAGAGACTTCCAATTTATTCCAAAATAACTGTAAATGATTGAATATTACTAGAATGTAAGAGTTTTTGTTTACAATTGCGTTTTTCGACACCATTTTGGTCGAGTCAAAGTTGACCGAAGGTTGAAACTTTGGCACTTATCATTATTTATATGAAAATATTTCATGCTGTTAAAAGCTACAACCATGAGTTGTTTTTTGTTGTATTCTACATGAAATTGCACACATTTTCATATATAAAACTCTATGTAATGGCTAATATAAAAGGTGCAAAAATTATCTCAAAGTGACAAAATAATTTCTGAGATGTGTCGCTGATGCTTTTTAGTGCGAGAAGAAAGAAATTCGCGCTTGCGCGCCTGGGTAATGATTGTAAACAAAACAACAGCTTGATCCGTGAACTCCCAGCATCCCCCAAGGCACGTGATTTAAAAGTTTTCGCCTAGTAGGCCTATAACTATTTTTCCGCAAAATTAAAAAAAAAAAAATTTTCGTCAACGTTTCGTACATAGGTTCGGCATCCGACAGACAATTTTCGTCAACATTTAATACGTCCAATCGGCATTAAAGGGTTAATAACAAGGCACTTATTTCTAAACTTCAGAATCTTGGAGTGGGTAGATATGTTTTAGGATTACTTGAAGATTTCCTTACAGGTAGGCAACAGCAAGTTGCTATGGACAGGATCTTTAGTGGGCCAAGACCTATTGTGCCTGGAGTTCCACAGGGCAGTGTTCTTGGTCCACTCTTGTTTTTAGTTTATACAAATGATATGGTTGTTGGCCTGGAAAACAAGTTTCTTCAGTGTACTGATGATGCAACACTTGTGGGAGTAGTAAAGTCTCCACTTATAAGAAATGAAGCTGCCCTCAGCCAAAACTGTGGCATGGATCAGATCAGTGAATGATGTAGTTGATGGGGTATGAGGCTGAACTCGGTAAAACAAAAACGCTGTTGATAAGCAGATTTATGGCAGATTTTCTACCCTATCCTCCATTTTTGGTGTATGGGAATTTGCTGAATGAGTCTGAATCTTTAACTATTCTAGGTGTAACTTTTGATTTACATCTTACTTTTGAGAAACATCTAATGAAAGTTTCAGCAAATGCAACCTGTTTTAGGTCATTTTTGCTTCCTTTACTAGAATACTGTTCTCCGGTATGGTTTTCTGCTTCTGCCAGATTTTAATCTCTTTTGGATAGAGTGGTTCATGGTGGAAAGTTTGTTTCCTAATATTAGCAGTTATGACTTGGACCATTGAAGGATGGTCTCTTGCATGTCAATTTTTCATAAGTTATATTTTAACAGGGATCTTTCACATTTAACAACAATCCCTGATCCCCTTTTCCAGCTGAGAGCAACCAGATTTGCTAAATAGCAGCACAAATATGCAGTATAAATGTGACTTGCTATAGAGGGTCTTGGTCCCAACTGTCCTTTATTCCTCACACCATTGGCCTGTGTAACACTCTCCCTGAGGATGTTGTGCAGTTGGAACTTTATAAGTTTAAGATGCAAAGCATTACTACCCTAATACAATTTTTCTTGTATTTTAATAATTTTCTTATAATTTTGTCTATTTTTTAATTTGTTAATTTTTTTTCTATTTTAACAAGTGATTTCTTTCTGTACCATATTTCCCACTATCTTCTGTTACTTCTTTCTAAGAACGCCAAACTCTTGAAAGCTTGAATTTCATGTCAATGGCCCCATTAGGCTTGTTCCTTATGAATAAAGCTCATCTTCTAAGTAAGATGACTAATGGTTTCCACATGCTTCAGTAGTTACGGTGTTGATTATTCAATTCATAACTCTGGAGGTACAACTGGTGAGAACAACTGATGCTATTGGTTTGTGAAGAATTCTATTTGGTTTCTTGGTGAGTTTAACCAAAGTTTTTATCCATTACTGTGACAGCATATTTGTATAAGATTTTATTGATGGTCATTTATAAATATTCCTTATTTCTATCATTATTATTATTATTATTATTATTATTATTATTATTATTATTATTATTATTATTATTATTACAAAAAGGGTTACATTCATTTCTACCTGGCTATACAAGCCATTAAATGGCTTGGCAAGCCACCAAAGAATAAAGGGATTTTGACGAAGGAAAAATCTATTTCTGGGCAATGACCTGTGTCGCCCAGTGAAATGGTTCCTTTGATACTATTTCTAAGGTACAAATATTGCTATTCATCCCAGAGAAAAAGAGAAACAATATAGTGCCAAGATAAATTGGCTCGCTCAACCTTGGCCATTTAGCTTCTTCCTTCGATATAACCCCAATTATGGAGGAGCCGAACTATAGCCCTCGCTACCCTCTACTAATACCGTGATCGCCTCCGACGCCTCACTAGGGTGAGGAATACTAACTACAGGGTGGGATTTCACTGGGCGACACAGGTCATTGCCCAGAAATAGATTTTTCCTTCGTCAAAATCCCTTTTCTGGGCTCAGCCTGTGTTGCTCCGTGAAATAGTGCCAGAGAATTGGTATCACCAAGCTTGGGGAAACTGCACAGATACTAAGAAGGTATAAAACAAACACCTGTAAGGTTAATAGTATAATGAACAACTTAAAGATACAAAGGCTTACAAAGCATAACTTAATTGTAAAGTATCTTAAAATTACTAGATTAACAATCTTAAAAGTACTTTAGTCTACGACTTAAGGATAACTAAAGGTAAACAAGTAGGCTATAGTAAAAATATACGTCGACACATATACAATAACCGAATGGACAGAGTCCCAAACAAGTAACAATGAATGAAGCAACTACATCCAAGGCAAAATATATGCACTAGATACAACCTAAACTAAGTAAGGGTGCAATGAGGCAGGCTAGAAGGGAAGGCTACAAGGTAAAGGTAATAGAAATTCATGGAGTTTCAGGGGAAACTGTGTTTCCTGCTGCCACTGCTGAGAAGTTTGAGGGCTTCCAAAGATTTTAAGTAGTGGCGTTTAAAAACTGTCGGAGATTTCCAGCCTGTATATTCTTAAGATCGTCAAAATTCATATGTTGAAAGTAATTAATAGAGGTGGCCACTTGCCCTAACATCATGGGCACGGAGAAAAAATCCGGGTTGGCCTGTTTAATGAAGTACAAAATTTGTTGTCTGATCCCTTTTAGGGAAATCGAGCCACCTTTTTCCCTAATAAATAACGGACCTGAAGAGCTTAAGGTCGTTCTACCCAAGTAAGCTCTTAAAGAGTTAACCGGATATAGAGAATTGTCCTGGGGGAGTGGTAGGATCTTCCATGAGGACCACCTGTCCTGTGGGTCTTCATTTTTGGCCAGAAAGTGATGATCTAGGGATAGGAGAACTTCCCCCTGAGGGAAGGAATTCAATGTGACCTGGCTTCCTTGATAAGGCTGACAGTTCGGAGATTCTAGCTCCTGAGCTAGACTTAGTAAAAATAAAGTTTTCCTCAGGAGAGATATGTAATTATGAGAATCATTATCAATTTCTGAGGCCAGTTTGAGAACATCATTCAGAAACCAAGAAACTGACTTAGGTCTCTCGAGGGTTTAAGTCTAGCACAAGCTTTCGGAATAAGAGTGAAAAGTAAGAATCCGTAAAGGTCTATACCAAAACAAATTGGAAGATCTAGTTTAGACTGATTTGGTAGTAGTAATAGTGCTTGCTGCCAGACCTGTCTCGAACAATGATCTAAAGAAGGATATGGCCAAATTCGTGATCATGACTTGCGTGTCTGAGTCCTTAAGAAACATGGCTAGTTTCTTAACGGACAAGTCATATTGACGCAAGGTAGATTCCCTTTTATCTGACTCCAAGAATGAAATATTCTGGGGGTCAATGTCCGCGTTCCTGCGAGCCGCAAACTTCATGAAGTCCATAAAGTTAGGGTTTTCTGAATTCTTGAGGAAGCGGACACAGTCCGAGTTTGCACTAACTGGGTTAGCCTGGGATTGGGAATCCATAGAGGCCGGAGTCCCAATTCTAGAAGTAGAGGGAACCAATTGCTCTTGGGCCAGTTGGGGGCTACTAGAGCCACCCGGCCCTTGAATGGACCTGAGTTTGTTCAGTACTTTCAGAAGAAAGATTCACCGGAGGGAATAAGTAAATCCTTTCCTTTTATACATTCCAATCTAGGGCCATAGCGTCCGTGGCATAAGCCAGAGGGTCCAGGTTATGTGCCACATAACAGGAGAGTTTGTGATTTGACTCCGTGGCAAAGAGATCTACCTGAAGCCCCGGGACTTGTTGACAGATCCAAGTGAACGAATTTTTGTCTAAAGCCCACTCCGATTCCAACGGGACGGATCGAGACAGAGCATCTGCTACTACGTTCTTTACTCCTGCTAGATGAGTGGCTGACAAGTGCCATTTGTTCCTGACCGCCAGAGAGAAAATGGCTATCATGACATGTTCAAGTGGCTTGAATTGGATCCGCCCGTTTATGCAGTGGACTACTACCGCACTGTCTAGAACTAGCTTGACATGTGACTTCTTGGATGGCCAGAGCCGTTTCAGAGTGAGAAACACTGCCATGGCTTCCAGTACATTGATATGTAGCTGGCGGAATGGTGGGGACCAAGTTCCCTGGACCTTTTTGTACTGTGAGTACCCTCCCCACCCGGTTAGTGAGGCGTCCGTGTGGATCACTAAAGACGGCGGGGGAAACTGAAGGGGTACTGCTTTTGATAGGTTGTTTACCTCCGTCCAGGGGCGGAGACGTTTCCGTAAGATCGCCGGGATAGAAGCTAACCTGTCCCGGGATCTGCAGTTCGCTTTGGAACGCCAAACCCTGGTTATGTCCTTGAGTTTGGCTTTCAAAAGGATGTCCGTGACTGAGGCAAACTGGAGTGAGCCCAGGATCCTTTCCTGACTCCTCCGGGATGTCTGATGTTGTTTGAGAAATTGCTTTGTGGATTTTGCTATTTCTTTCCTTTTCAACGGCGGAATTGATAGAGTGTGTGACTGCAAGTCCCACTGAAGACCTAACCACTGGAACTGAGATTCTGGTGTTAGTCTGGACTTGGTTTTGTTTATTTGAAAACCTAGGTGTTCTAGAAACTTGATTACTTTGACCGTTGCTTTCTTGCACTCTTCGGGGTTCTTAGCCCAAATGAGCCAATCGTCCAGGTACGCCACCAACATTATTCCCTGAGTCCTCAATTCTTGGACGACTGCTTCCGCCAACTTCGTAAAAATCCTGGGGGCGATGTTAAGCCCGAACAGCATTACTTTGAAGGAATAAGCCCTGTTTCCTAGTTTAAAGCCTAGGAATGGCCGGAAGTGTCTGGCTATTGGAACATGATAGTAAGCATCTGTAAGATCTATAGAGGTTGTGACGGCCCCACGGGGTAGTAAGGTCCGTACCTGCGAAACGGTCAGCATCCTGAACTTGTCACAATGAATGAATAAGTTCAGATGGGGACAAGTCTAGGATAATTCTTTGCTTTTCTGAGTTTCTTTGGCACGCTGAACAAGCGTCCTTGAAATTTTAAATTCCTGACTCTTGAAACTACCCCTTTGAGAAGGAGATCTTGAGTATACTCTATCAATTCCGCTGTTGGTTTCTGATAGAAATTGTTGGTTTGGAGAGGGCCCTCTAGCCAAACTCCAACCCAGACCTTTGGTCACGACGCTGTGAGCCCAAGGGCCTGAACAATCCACCGGTGGCGGAAGAGCTACAGTCTCCCTCCTACCTTAGGATTCCTCACTGATGGCTTGCCGAAGGACGACCGCCGTGCGCTCCCCAGAAGCCTCTGCCTCTGCTTGTGGCCCTGCTGGATCCTCTTGGTTCTTTGCGGAGAGGGCCCTCCCCTAGCCCTGCTGCCTCTGGCGAACCTATTAAAGGGCTGAAAGGCATGAGCTTCAAAAGTCGAGTTATAGGCCGGTGAGACAGCGAAGGAGGTTGAAGGTTGGGGCTGCTGGTTTGGTGGAGCCAGCAGGAAGAACTGGTGTTGCTGCTGAGCCTTAGAGGAGGTGTGCTGCTGTCCTAGAGGAGGTGTGATGCTGTCCCTGAGGCACCTACACTGCCTGAACTAACGACTGCTGATGAGCCTGGAAGGGCTGAAACTTCCTCGGCTTCTTCTTGATCCTAGGGTTCAAGCCGGAGGATTCTGGCTTCCTCTTGGCCACTAGGCCCCACCTGACCTTGAGACTCTGGTTTACCTTCGAGGCCTCATGCAAGACCTCCGCCACCACTGGAGCAGGGAAGAGGTCTGTCACCCAAATTGAGGAAGCAATGAGCTTGTTAGGCTCGTGCCGGATGGTGGCTTCCGCCAGGACATGCTTCCTACAATTCCTCCTTGCGACTAGGAAGTCGTAAAGGTCACACTGCATTGTATCCAGCAGTCCCTTTGCTGTAACTTTGAACAACGGCTCTTGTTGATAAACGAGCCGTCATCTTCGCTGTCGTCAAGGAGGAGAGGGACCTTGCCAACCTGGTCCGGGCGTCGAACTCTGTCTGGATCAGAGAGTCCGACAACCTGGGAAGCCTCTCACTAAAGAGAGTGGTGGCGCAGTCAGGTTTCAGTTTGCCTACTGTGAAGGTGGGCACCGCACCCTCAAAGTAGGCGTCAGAACCGGGGATCAGAAGAGATGTGGGCTCTGTCTCCCGGAGCTGAGGCATAGGCTCGTCCCTAAGCGCTGCCTGGTAGGTCGCTTCCACTACCTTAAGGGTAAGTGGGAGCGGAGTGCCTTCCACCGTCGTAAAGATGGTGAAAGGGCTTCTGAAGGCAGTGAGACGAGAGTTGTCACACTCCCACTCTTCCAGGCTCCTCAGCCAAGTCTGTTGTGCATGCTCCTGAGGAAGGATTACAGTCTCCTTGGGGACTTTGTCCTCTCTCATCATGGCTGCGTCTGTTAGACGGACGTAGCCCATGAATGGAGGTTGAAGGTCTTTGGGATAGGACTCAAAAGTCTTTCCTTCCGCCTTCGAGTTCCAATGCCCTCAATAGACAACATCCCGTTGACAAAAGGAGCGTGTGCTGCAATTCTCCAGGGGTTGGCAGGCTTGAAGTCCGGTAGTAGGCGTGAGTCCGGCATGACGGAAGGCACTAGTACCTGCACGGACTGTGAAGGTCCTGCCGCGATCGAGTCCCGAATGCCCGTCATCGCATTCTCTTGGGCCGTCAGTCGTTCTGCTAGGGACTGGATCGACTGACCCGAGGCCTCTACTGAGCTTGAAAGCTGGGAGAGAATCAATCCGAACCTAGCGTTCACCAGGTTCCCCACGACATCTCCCACCTTCTCCAAAATGTTGGAGGAGAAAGCTTCGGGGTTGAAGGAGGGTGCCTGAGCCCTCTCCTTCCGAGACCTGTGCTTAGGGGGTCTCGATGCTGATGAAGAAGATGCCCTTGATCTGTCCGCCCCAGGATGGGGAGCCGGGGTTTTAGCGACAGTTGAGGGAGCTGACTTCATAGGCAAGGACTTCACGAGCTTGCTCGTAGAAGGTTTTACCTTGGGATCACGGAAAGAAGACTTGGGTCGCACTGACTGCTGCATCTCCATGAATCCCCAGAAAGAAGTAGAAGTGGATGGAGCAGGAGAAGGAGAAGGGGAAGGGCTCAAGGAAAGTCCCTGAGTCCCCCCAGAGCCTGCCTCAACTACACCCTTACCTGTGCCCATGGCGTCGACAGCCATGGGCTCAACGTCAAGGTTGAGGGCTGCTACGTCCCCTGCGACGTCCTCCGTGAAATCGTCTTCCGCCGGGAGTGACACCAGGGCTTGGATATTGGTGATGAGGGGGGCAGCCACTAGGGGGTCGACAACTGACCCTTTCTTGGCGCCAGGGAAGACGAGGTCCGCCATGTCCTGGCCATGTGTACGGGCGGCCCTTCGAGGAGTTCCTCCCGAAGCCCCCAACCCAGGCCTTAAGCGACGTCAATGCCGCTTTCCCTCCATCATTAGAGCCCTGCAAGAGAGGGTTAGAATTAGAAAGAGGGAACGACCGAGGTCGTAACTGAATAATCAATTATTAGTCAATATGAACACATATGAGAGTATATCCAATAACATAATCGGACCCAAAGAAAACACTTTGCAGCGGAGAGTATACTTACCCCGCCAGTGGAGGCTTCACCAACCAAGGCGTAACATGTGAGGCACCCCTCGTGGTGCCACACCAGGAAGTCCTCCACCCTCACAGCGCACCCGGCGTGGGAAACGGCAAACCTCGTGAACCGCAGGGGTCCTGCAGGACTGAGTTGCAGCCTGCTTCCTGACAGCAGAGGACCTGTAAGTCAAAGGATACATGAGTATCGATGACAACCTCCGGGGAGGTATAAAACCAATATATAAATACACGTAGGCGCCGGAGTGGAGCCAACAAGTAATGATCATATAGTAGGTAGTAACATGTAAATATACTATTCGTGTTATACTTCTCCTGAGGTAACACGTTAAAAAAGGGGGGGAGGTGAGTTAACTCCGCTGGGGCTGGAGTAGGGCAACCCATTATTAATGAAAGCCTACCCGAGCCCTCGGGACGTGAAACAGGAAAATGTAAACAAATGAGATAGAACCCCCGGAGTGCAACTCCGACCTAATATGATAATATAATAATAATATCATAACAGAGGTATTAGTGTTAGTGTGCTATGTAGGATACTGACAAACCATAAGAGGGTCCCGGAGTAGGATCAAGGCCCATATGATACTCTCACTTCATGAACCAGTCCGGTGGTGGCCGGAGCTGTGACCGCCGGAGCAGGGAAAAGTGAGGGTGGAGCGGGAGGCATGGGAGGGGGACCCCACCTCCCCTGCCCGAAGGCCAACCGAGGTACGGTATGGGAGGGGGATAACCCCCGAGCCCCGAGCAAAGCGACTGAGAACGGCAGCCCTGAGCGCTGGGAGGGTCTCCCCCCACCACCTACGCAAGCCCTCCCCCTCTCATGCAGACTCGGGTAGCTAGCTGTGAGCGAGCGAGTCATCACACCACCAGGGTGGGTGGGCAAGGTGCGGAGGGGGAGGCAAGGGGAGGGGGGGGCCAGCAACAGGGTGGCTCGTATGCGATCGGCCAGCGGCCCTCCCGGCCGGGTGATCAGGCACGCGGTGAGGAAGGCCAGGCGATGCAGTGGACCAAGGCCGACCAAGACGTACATAGCAACACACTAAATAACCAATAATAATATGCAATAATGATAAATAAATAGTTAGGCTAACACGGGGGAAAGGAAATAAATTGAGAACGAGAGAAAGCATAATCAGAGGGGTAGGCTAGTCACCAATCTGACGATTGGGGTAGGCTAGCCTAACCCAAGCAGCTAGTCGGTATGCTGTGATATGATCTAGAGCAGGAGACTAGGAGCAAGGACTAACACGTAAGAACACAGTCCTAACGTAAATAACTCCTAACAGAACGGAATCTGCCCAGGCTAGGCTAAGATCCGAAAGTGCGGTCGGAGTATGAGGTCCCCGTGAAGACTAGACTAAATAAAATTATCAAGCTAGTTGCATGAAATCAATATCAAACAGTCATGGAGATCATAAAAATACTGCTAAAAGGTAAAATTGATGGTAATTTTGATGGTATGGGAGACCAAAAGAGTACCAAGACCGCCATGCGGTCGGAAGGAGAAGACAGCGCGGGAACGATGATGCTCCCGCTACCTTATCTCTCTTCAATAACACCACAACAAGGAAGACCTTCATAAAATGAGATCTAAAAACCTTTAAGCAGTACTTAACTTAGATGCAGAAGCTTGAGACATCCTAACGGTTGGATTCCGAGTGAAAATAGCAAAAAGCACAGCACAAAAATAAGAAGCGTGCGTCCGCTACAATGGCTATCAAAGGAATGACGTCACAGGCGTCGGAAGCGCTCACGGTAGTAGTAGAAGGTAGCGAGGGCTATAGTTCGGCTCCTCCGTAGTTGGGGTTATGTCAAAGGAAGAAGCTAAATGGCAAGGGACCTCTGGTAGTGGTTTCCACTTGCTCTTTATCTATACCGACACCTTTATTAAAGGTGAGCGAGCCATTTATCTTGGCACTATATTGTTTCTCTTTTTCTCTGGGATGAATAGCAATATTTATACCTTAGAAATAGTATCAAAGGAACCATTTCACGGAGCGACACAGGCTGAGCCCAGAAAGATACTTGTCTGTGACAAGACCATGGCACATTAAAGCATTATATAGACAGTAATAAGGTAAACAGAGTAAAGATAAAAAAATTAAATAGAGATTCACCTTTAATGAAATGGAATAGAATAGAATATGGAATTTAGGCCAAAGGCCCAGCACTGGGACCTATGAGGCCATTCAGTGCTGAAACAGACACTGAGAATAGAAAGGTTTGAAAGTGGTACAGGAGGAAAACCTCGCAGTTGCACAATGAAATAATTGTTAGGAGAGGGTGGATAGCAAGATGGAAGAAGAGGATATGAACAAATGTACAATAAAAGGAATGAAAGGAATTGCAGCTAGGGGCTGAAGAGATGCTGCAAAGAACCTTAAGTATTGCTTACAGTGCACTGACGGTACTGCTCCCCTATGGGAAGATTCACCTTCAAAATCAGGAACTGAAAATCAGAAAGAAACTAAGGCAACTAGTTCTAGGCTAAGTGTAATTCCAGCAACTGTATCCTGCTCCTTCTCATAAGAATGTCACTGAAGCCAGGTGAATCATGAGGGTGCATACAGTCTTTGTTGGTCAGCCCTTGGAATACTACAGTAATTGTCCCCACTAGTAACAGGCCCCCAAAGATCTGTGACTAATACAACTATCTTGAGAAATGAATAATGTTAATAATTTTAGCAACTACGTACTAACCTGTGGCTGAAAGCAATCACAAACAAAATGTTTGAGTACTGGTGGCCATCTTGGTCAACCCACATCATACATTCTGCAAATCCATTCTGGCATTACAGTACCTATAACTTTGTGCATGGTTGAAACATACTAGTGAATGAATTCTCCAGTGAACTGCACAAACCATGATGTCCCTGTAAATTTAAAAATAAATATGATATTGTTAAGATACAATAAAGTTTGTTCATACTTACCTGGCAGATATATATCTAGCTGTATTCTCTGAAGTCCTACAGAATTTCTAAAACTTACGACACACGTAGTGGGAGTTGGGTGTTAGTACCCATTTCCCGCCGCTGGGAGGTGGTATCAGGAACCATTCCCATTTCTATCAGATTTCTATCTCCACTGTCTCCTGAGGGGAGGTGGGTGGGTACTAAAAATATATATATCTGCCAGGTAAGTATGAACAAACTTTATTGTATCTTAACAATATCATTTTGTTCATGAAACTTACCTGTCAGTATATATATAGCTGAATCCCACCTTTGGCGGTGGGAGAGACAGAAAAAGGATTTTAGGAAACATAAATGTAGATGATTGACATCTTGGTTCCTTACCTGTTAGCATAGCTGACTTCGTGATTACTGTCACCCAAGCCTGCTTCTGCTTCACTAGAGTTACCAACAAGGTAGTGACCTGTGTAGTTGGTGCGCTCTAGATGATCTGTCAATGGGGACGGAACCACAATGTGACTAGACCATGACCATACTTCTGAGGGCAACGAGGCAAAACCACCACCTAAGTTAGCCTAACAACAAACTCCCATATACCAAAGGCTAAAGGAAGGGACGACCGTACTCGGCAGCCGACCCTACAACCAAAAACATACAAATATTAAAAAACTCACCTACCCTTTCTATGGGAAAGGATGAGTGCTACCTCCTGCCCCCAAAATAGTGTCTGCGGCGACGTATGGCCCAAGAGAGTAACAGTTTTCATAGGTCGTTCTCACCTCCCGTAGGTAGTGCGAGGCGAACACTGAGTTACTCCTCCAAAAAGTAGCACTTAAATGTCTGTAAGAGCCATGTTTTTCTGAAAGGCTATTGAGGTCGAAATAGCCCTTACTTCGTGCGCATTAACTTTTAGCAGCTTAAAGTCGCTGTCTTTGCAAGAAGAGTGCGCCTCTTTAATGGTGTTTCTTAAAAAGAATGCCAGTGCATTCTTGGACATGGGCATGTTTGGTCTCTTGACCGAACACCATAAGTTCTCCGCAGAACCTCGACAATCCTTCGTTCTACGAAGATACTCTCTAAGAGCCCTAACAGGACACAGGACTCTTTCTGGCTCTTGACCAATGATCTCTGCCATACCCTTGATCTCGAACGTTTTAGGCCACGGATTGGAAGGTTTTCGTTTTTGGCCAGAAACGACATACCCAAAGAGCAGACCGCATTATGCCCTTTGAAGCCGGACAGTGTTGTTCACTGATAGCCTGTTTTATTTCGCTAACTTTCTTTCGCCGTCGCCAGAGCAGTTAGGAATACAGTTTTGTTCTTCGTCAAATCTCGTAGAGACGAAGAGGAAAGAGGTTCAAAGCGATTTGACATTAAATATTTGAGGACCACATCCAGGTTCCACGAAGGTAACTTCGGTAGCGGCACCTTGGTCGTCTCGAAAGATCTCAATAGATCATGGAGATCCTTGTTATTAGCGAGGTCAAGACCTCTATGGCGAAAAACTACAGATAAGACGCTTCTGTAGCCTTTAATGGTTGACACTGCAAGCTTCAGATCTTGTTTAAGATAAAGCAAGAAGTCGGCGATCTGGCTCACAGAGGTAGTGGTAGAGGAAACTCCTTTTCTCTTACACCAACTTCTAAAGGCTGCCCACTTCGATTGGTAAACCGCGATTGATGATGGTCTCCTCGCGGTGGCGATAGCTTTAGCCACTGATTTCGAAAAACCTCTCGCTCTGGCCAACTTTTGGATAGTCTGAACGCAGTCAGACTCAGAGCGGAGAGGTTTTTGTGGTACCTCTCGAAGTGGGGCTGTTTGAGTAGATCTCTCCTTAACGGAAGAGATCTCGGATAATCCACCAGGTAGAACACCTCTGTGAACCAGATCGCTGCGGGCCAAAAGGGGGTGATTAAAGTCAACCTCGTCCCCTCCGATGCTGCGAATTTTGTCATCACCTCCCCCAGGATCTTGAAGGGGGAAAAGCGTAGAGATCTAGGCCCGTCCAATCCCATAGAAGGGCGTCTACTGCTACTGCTCCCGGATCGAGAACCAGGGAGCAATACAGGGGAGTCTCGCCGTCCTTGACGTTGCAAGATGTCCACTAAGGGACATCCCCAAAGACCCCCCACAGCTCCTGGCATACGTCTTGATGAGGGTCCAACTCTGTCGGCAATAACTGTCCTTGTCGACTGAGGAGATCTGCCCGGACGTTCTCGGACTCCGGCAATGAACCTTGTCAATATCGTGACTTCTCTCTCCTTTGCCCAAAGTAGAATCTCTTTCGCTAGAGCGAACAGGGAGCGAGAGTGTGTTCCTCCTTGTTTCTTCAAGTATGCCAGGGCTTGTGTGTTGTTGTCCGAGTTGACTTGAACTACACGACGGGAGACTTTGTTCTGGAAGAACTGGAGCGCTAATTGAACCGCTGCCAGCTCTTTGAAGTTGATATGCCAGATTACCTGTTCCCCTCTCCAGGTACCTGACACTTCCTCCCCCCCTAGAGTTGCTCGCCCCACCCCGTGGATGACGCGTCAGAGAACAACACTAGGTCGGGGTTCTGAAGCTTGAGGGATATGCCCTCTGACAGCTTCCACGGATCGAGCCACCATCTTAGATGGTTCTTCACCTCTTCCGAGATGCATACTTCATGTCGAAGTTGTCCTTTTCTGTCCAGTTGTCCGACAGAAAGAACTGAAGAGGTCGGAGGTGTAGCCTCCCCAGGGAAACAAACTTCTCCAGCGAGGAAATGGTCCCCAGCAGACTCATCCATTCCCTCACCGAGCATGAATCCCTTCCTAGAAAGGCTGACACTTTTCTATGCCTTGTTGCTGACGTTCCTGGGACGGAAAAGCCCGAAAAGCCACTGAATCCATCTGAATCCCCAGATACGCGATGGACTGTGTTTCGGGGTTCAGATGTGACTTTTCGAAGTTCACCAGAAGTCCCAGGGACGCCAGCTAAAGACAGAGTCGTTGCAAGTCCTTCAGGCACCGGGTCTGCGAGGAGGCTCGTATGAGCCAGTCGTCCAGATAGAGCGAGATTCTGATGTTTTTGGAAAGATGGAGCCACCTCGCCACTTTCTTCATTAAGATGGTGAAGATAAAAGGGGCCGTACTCAGTCCGAAACAAAGAGCCCTGAATTGAAAGACCTTCCTTTCAGTACGAACCGAAGGTACTTCATCGATTGGGGATGTATCGGACGTGAAAGTAGGCGTCCTGGAGGTCGAGTGATACCATCCAATCTCCAGGTCTTAAGGCCCCCAGAACTGACTGAGGTGTCTCCATCTTGAACCTCTGCTTTTCTATATAGAGGTTTAGACGACTTACATCCAAGACCGGCCGCCACCCTCCCGATTGTTTCGGTACAAGAAAACAATCTGTTGTAAAATCCTGGCGTTGCCAGGTCTAAAACCTGTTCCACTGCCCGTTTCTCGAGCATCTGCTCGAGCAGGTCGAAAAGTATCTTCCGTTTTGTTTGAGGATACGATGGGGACAAGTCCCTGGGAGTGGAAGTCAACGGGGGCGGCGGCTTTATGAAAGGGATCTTGTAACCCCTCTCTATGACGTCGAGAGACCAGGTGTCCGCCTCTCTTTCTCTCCAGGCTTCTGCAAACAACTGCAGCCTGGCTCCTACCGGTGGCTGAAGGCACGATCTCTCACTTCTTGCCCCTAGACTTGGAAGGGGCTCTACCTCTAGGAAGGCTTCTTCCTCGAGGAGACGATCTAGCGGAAGTCCCTCCGAAAGGGCTTCTGCTTTCTAAAAACGGTTGGGCTCCTGAAGACGTTGAAGGGCCGCCGGACGTCTCGAAGACTGAGCCAACAGGTCTTGCGTGGCTTTCTCTTGAAGACTAACTGCCAGATCCTTCACCATAGCTTGGGGGAAGAGATGACTCGAGAAGGGAGCATACAAAAGTTCTGTCCTCTGTGCGGGAGAGACAGATTTAGCCGCAAAGTTGCAATAAAGCGACCTTTTCTTAACCCCTTCTTTACCGGGTGGGTGAGCAGAATGTAAACATTGCGTTCGCTGCCGAACTGAATCTCTCGGTAGTGACTCCAGTTTGGAGGGGTGCCGATCGTAAAAATATTTGCCAAAAATACACTAATCAAGACAGGCTAATGAAATTATCAGGTATTGTTAGCACTATTATAATGCATATTCTCTGTTAGTTTTATCATCCTACAGGGAAAATAAATGATTTTATAAAAAAAAATGTGAAACTCTGTGTCCCTTGTACAAGGACACTGGTGGTCGGTGAGAAAACTACAGTCTTGAATAGAAATTCGGTCTTACAGAATGTTGGTATATCGCACCTGGAACATGCACATAAAGTATTATCAAAATAGAACAGTAAATAAGCACGTAATAAAAAAAAAAGAGCAAAAACTAAAGCGAAAGCCCCGCCCATAAATATGGAAATCCCAAATTTTATAGTATATCTTTCAAAAATTGGTCGATGTCATTTTCTACGTTTTCTAAGATTAGTTTCATCACAGAAAACAACTTTAGGGGCATCAGGGGTATCTAACTAATTTTTCAAGTTTCTTGTCCTCAGAAAAAATCGCTTTTTCGCTTTTTCTCTGGTTTGGTTTTTTATATATAAAGTTACTATAAGGCTTTATTTTAACCTTCATTTATCTGGTGTTCATATCTTTTATTTGTAAAATGTAATAAGCGAATAAATAAATATATACAGTAAATGATGATACAACTGGTTTTATACTTGGGTAGAAGTTATTACATGTTTACGCTTGTCTGGTTTTGTGATTTTTTTGTTGAGACGCAGTTCATCTGTTCACCTACACACTACTATAAGCAGTAATAATATTTTTGGGGGTTCATCATACGTCTGGCATCGTGTCATACTGTTTATTTTGCTCCAAACTCTTCAAACCGAAATTACAGAATGATTGGAAGTCCCTATCTGAAAAGAGGAGTTTTGGTGGTACTATGCGTACCACCTTTATGCACCCGGTGCGGTGTAGTAAGACTTGAATGGTGGTACCCACCTACCTCCAAACAAACTTTCGGTAATGAAGAGGTTAAGCACCCCTGCTGAAAAATGAGAGGCTAACTCCTCTGAGCCATCCCTGACGGCCTTGTCCATGCATGGACAATACACTGGACAGCTCCCCCAAGCTGATCGAGTCTGGCTTACGAGACTGGTTGTCTAAAGCTCCAAGACACCAGTCTAAGAAGTGAAGACCTCTAAGGACTAAAAACAGTCCCTTCAAAAGATGGTCCAGTTCGGAAGTCGTCCATGACACTTTAGCTGAGACTAAAAGGGCCCTCCTTGAGGCATCAACCACGCTGGCGAAATCACCTTGAGCAGACGTAGGAACCTTCAATCCTAATTCCTCGCCTGTCTCATACCACATCCCTGCCTTACCGCTAAGTCTAGACGGAGGCAGGGCGAAAGTAGTCCTTCCCTTTGCTTTCCTAGACTCCATCCAGCCGTTAACCTTCCGGAAAGCTCTTCTAGTAGACAACGACGTCTTCATTTTCACGAACCCTGGAGTCTTGCTGTCTTCGACGACGAAACTGAGAATGAGAAGGAGGAGCAGCAGCTGGAAAGTATCCCCAAACGAATCACGAAGTAGCCGTGCCAAAACTTGGTAATCTGACGAAGCAGACGTAGCAGGTTGTTCTTCGTCAACATCCTCAGAAGAACCGCTAAGTTCTCCTTCTTCCTTACCTGAGTGCAAATCCGAAGGAAGAGGCACAAGTCCTTTCGCTCCAAGTCTCCTATCCGAACAATGACGAGAAGAAGAGGGTAACGGATCCTTAACAGTCACAGGATCAGGAATCACCTTTAGAGGCGAACGTGAAGAAGAAATAAGACGTGAAGCGTCAGCCAAAGCCTCGGGAACAACATCCGAGTGATAGCGAACTTCCACATTCGCGTCCACAGAGCTCTTACTACAACGTCTACGAGCGTCCATCTGAGCGTCCCAACCTAGCTTGTCCTCTCGAGCGTCCAAATCAGCGTCCGACCGAGCGTCCAGCGAAGCGTCCAAAGGAGCGTCCATCGTAGTGACTCTTCGTAACGTCCGCGAAGCGTCCTTACGAACGTCCCGCGAAGAAACTTGATCAACTACCCGACTAGCGTACCGTTGAGCGTCAACACTGTCATGTCGAAGAGGGGCAGAACGCATAGAAGTCCGTCCGACAGCTACAAACTCGTCGTCAGCAGCGTCGAAGTCGGAATGCCGAGCGTCCTCTCTACGGGAAGAGAGAGGATCATGAAAGAGATCTCCTCTCTCTAACCTGACGAGTCTACGCGTTCACCTCTAGACGAACCCTGGGGCGGGGAGCAAAAACGAAGTCTTAGAGGGCGAAATATCAGGAGACGGGGATGAAAGAGGAGCAGTTGGAGAAGACTGCCTTGTCTCTTGATCGGAAGTCTATTGTCTTTCCTGCGACGAGGAACCGCTCCTTCTGCTTCAGTAAAGCGTCCAGTTGCCGTTGCATAGCAATGATGATCTCCTATCCGAACGATGACGCGAAGAAGAGGGTAACGGATCCTTAACAGTCACAGGATCAGGAATCACCTTTAGAGGCGAACGTGAAGAAGAAATAAGACGTGAAGCGTCAGCCAAAGCCTCGGGAACAACGTCCGAGTGATAGCAAACTAACACATTCGCGTCCACAGAGCTCTTACTACAACGTCTACGAGCGTCCATCTGAGCGTCCAACCTAGCGTCCTCTCGAGCGTCCAAATCAGCGTCGACCGAGCGTTCCAGCGAAGCGTCCAAAGTAGCGTCCATCGTAGTGACTCTTCTAACGTCCCGCGAAGCGTCCTTAACGAACGTCCCGCGAAGAAACTTGATCAACTACCCGACTAGCGTACCGTTGAGCGTCAACACTGTCATGTCGAAGAGGGCAGAACGCATAGAAGTCCGTCCGCCAGCTACAAACTCGTCGTCAGCAGAAGCGTCGAAGTCGGAACGCCAAGCGTCCTCTCTACGAGAAGAGAGAGGAGCATGAAGAGATCTCTCTCTAACCTGACGTCTAACGTCACCTCTAGACGAAACCCTGGGAGCAAAACGAAGTCTAGAGGGCGAAATATCAGGCGACGGGGATGAAAGAGGAGCAGTTGGAGAAGACTGCCTTGTTCTCTTGATCGGAAGTCTATCGTCTTTCCTGCGACGAGGAACCGTCTCCTTCTGCTTCAGTAAAAGCGTCCAGTTGCCGTTGCATAGCAATGATGATCTCCGTCTGAGATGTCTCCTTACGCGGAGACGAGCTGCGCTTGTGAGGAGAGGGGCGAGGTGACACCTTCTTCCTTCTCCCAGGAACAGCCTTGGCTCTAGAGCGACTGGGGCGCTCGCGGGCGTCATCATCGGATGACGTCCTAGACTTCTTCTGGGGCGGAAAAGCTACGGTTTCCGGAGAAGAATGCCACTCAGACATAGCATGACGTGAAGCGTCAAGATCTTGAAGAGTCCTCTTCAAAGGTTGCGAATCCGAACAAGATTCCCACCCCTTGCCCCGCGCGGGGAGGACATGTCGGAAGACGAAAAATGATAGTGTTATGTTACAATAAAGTTTCATACATACTTACCTTGGGCAGATATATACATAGCTAAGACTCCGTCGTCCCCGACAGAAATTCAAATTTCGCGCCACTCGCTACAGGTAGGTCAGGTGATCTACCAGCCTGCCCTGGGCGGCAGGACTAGGAACCATCCCCGTTTTCTATCATATTTTCTCTCTTCCACCTGTCTCCTGCGGGGAGGCTGGGTGGGCCTTTAATTGTATATATCTGCCAGGTAAGTATGTATGAAACTTTATTGTAACATAACAATATCATTTTCATACAATCAACTTACCTGTCAGATATATACATAGCTGATTGGCACCCTTCGGTGGAGGGTAAGAGACAGCTACTATATGGAATAGACAGGTAAACAACATATGTTGTAGGTATAAATAAAACCTTGGTTCCTACCTGATAGGTGGTAGACTTCGTGGGTGTTCGCCCAGTAGTCTGCATCACCTCAAGAAACTTTAGCGAGATATATGATCTATGGCCAAGAGTTCTTGTGGGTCTGCCGATGGGGTCTTATCCGCTTACTCGGCAGAGCCTAAAAGGACTTTGTCAATGGGTGCTGATCCACTTATATGACAATACACCTTATGAAGGAGCACACAACCATCCCGACCACCTGATCCTAACCATATGTTAGAACTAAGGATTGTTACGAGTTATCCCCGAACTCGTCACAACAACCGTAACTCAAAACCACTACGCACACATACATAATTTTTCAAAAAAAAAATTATACTCAACTAATTGGGTATGACGAGAATTCTCTTACTGAACAACATAGACGGCCGCCCGTGCGAGCCAAATCCTCCATTGTTCGAAGAGACTCTCGACCATATCCAAAAAGAATAACAGTATATACATTTAAGGATTGGTGTCGGCTCCCGTACCCAGAATCGTATCTGCCGATACGATAGGACCTAGAGAAAAACACTTCTCATACGTCACACGTACGTCTTTCAAGTAATGAGATGCAAATACTGAGTTGCATCTCCAGTATGTCGTGTCAATGATGTTTTTAAGCGACATATTCTTATAAAACGAGAGAGACGTCGCAACCGCTCTTACTTCATGAGCTTTTACTCTTAGTATTTGTAATTGTTCGTCAGGACAGACCTTATGAGCGTCCGTAATGACGTTTCTTACAAAGAACGCCAGAGCATTCTTGGACATCAGTCTTGTGGGGTCTTTTACCGCGCACCAAAGACCTTGTCTAGAGCCTCCCAACTGACGCTTTCTCTGAAGGTAGAACTTCAGAGCTCTAACAGGGCATAGAGACCTCTCTGCTTCTCTGCCTACGAGACTCGACATTCCTTTGACTTCGAATGACTTAGGCCAGGGATTCGTGGATTCTCGTTTTTCGCTAAAAACAGGGTCTTAAACGAGCAAATAGCCGAGTCCTCTTCCCTTGAATCCTACTTTATCCTGCAAAGCTTGTAATTCACTAATTCTTTTTGCCGTAGCTAAAGATAAAAGGAATATGCATTTTCTAGTTATGTCCCTAAACGATGCCAGATGAGGAGGCTCGAATCTATCCGAAGACAGATATTTGAGGACTACGTCCAGGTTCCAGTTCGGAGGTACTGGTTCCTTAGACTTCGAAGTCTCAAAAGATCTTATGAGATCGTGGAGATCTTTGTTATTTGCTAGATCTAATCCTCTGTTCCTGAATACAGCCGAGAGCATACTTCTGTATCCCTTTATTGTGGATACGGCTAGATGAGATTTTACTCTCAGGAATAGCAAGAAATCAGCAATTTCCGCTATAGAGGTAGAGGAGGAGGACAACTTCTTGGCTCTACACCACCTTCTAAAGACCTCCCACTTCGACTGGTATACTTTCGTAGTGGAGGTTCTGCGAGCTCTCGCGATCGCGCTTGCCACTTCGCGAGAAAAGCCTCTCGCTCTGACAAGTCTTTCGATAGTCGAAAGGCAGTCAGAGCGAGAGCGGGGAGGTTTTGATGGTACCTCTTGAAGTGTGGTTGTTTGAGAAGATCCGTCCTTCTTGGTAGGGATCTTGGAAAGTCTACGATCCACTCTACCACCTCCGTGAAACCATTCCTGGGCCGGCCAAAAGGGGGGCTATTAACGTCATCCTCGTCTCTTTTGACGCCACAAACTTTTTCATTACTAACCCCAGGATTTTGAATGGGGGAAAAGCATAAACGTCTACTCGAGACCAGTTTAGCAGAAGGGCGTCTACCATAATTGCTCTTGGATCTTCCTCGACCGAGCAAAACACTGGGAGCCTTTTTGAAATGAATGTTCGGAAGAGATCCACATGAGGAGTTCCCCCCACAGAGACCAGAGATCGAGACACACTTCCTTCGTGTAGAGTCCATTCTGTATGAAGGACCTGGTTCCTCCTGCTGAGCCTGTCCGCCCTCACATTCCTTACTCCCTGTACGAACCTTGTCAGCAGGGAGATGTTCCTGTGAGACGTCCAAAGTAATAGGTCTCTCGTGAGCTCGTAAGGAACGAGGAGTGCGTCCCTCCCTGTTTCCGAATGTAGGCAAGTGCGGTGGTGTTGTCCACGTTTACTTGCACTACCTTGTTTGTCACCAGAGGTTCTAGGCTCTTCAAGGCCAGATGTACGGCGAAGAGCTCTTTGCAGTTTATGTGCCAGGACACCTGTGCTGGTTCCCAGGTGCCTGACACTTCCTATGATCCTAATGTCGCTCCCCAACCCGTCTCCGACGCGTCGGAGAACAACACTAGGTCTGGGTTCTGTGTTCTTAGAGAGATCCCTTTGTTCTCTTCCAGAGGTAGCAACCCACCTTGTATTGTGTGCCTTTATCTCCACTGGAATGGGAAAAACGTCCGACAGTTGTCCGGTTTTCCAGCTCCAAGACCTCTTGAGGAAGAATTGAAGTGGACGGATATGAAGTCTTCCTAGAGGGAAGAATTGTTCCAGCGAGGAAAGCGTCCCCAGAAGGCTCAAACCATTCCCTCGCTGACGTTTGTTGCTTCTCTAAGAAGAGAGAGATTATCCGCAAACCTTTTGCGGTTCTCTCTTGCGAAGGAAAAACTCGAAAACCCCGAGAATCCATCCGAATCCCCAGATAGACTAGGTCTTGTCTGGGGGTCAGCTGAGACTTCTCGAGGTTCACAAGCAATCCCAACGCCTTGGTCAAATCCAGAGTTAACTTTAGGTCCTCCAAGCACTGTCTCTCCGATCTGCCCTGATGAGCCAGTCGTCTAGATATATAGAGACATTCACTCCTTTGAGATGAAGAAATCTCGCCACATTCCTCATCAGGCTTGTGAAGACCTGAGGAGCTGTGGACAGGCCGAAACACAAGGCTCTGAACTGAAAGATCCTTCCCCCCGTCATGAAACGGAGGTACTTCTTCGACGAAGGGTGGATCGGGACGTGAAAGTAGGCGTCCTGGAGATCTAGAGACACCATCCAATCTCCTTGTCGTAATGACGCTAGGACTGAAGCAGAAGTCTCCATGGAGAACTTCTCCTTCTGACAAATTTGTTCAGAGAGCTGACGTCTAGTACTGGTCTCCAGCCTCCCGAGGCTTTCGCCACTAGAAAAAGGCGATTGTAAAACCCCGGGGTGGAGTTTTGATCCAGTACTAGTTCTATTGCTCTCTTGTCCCACATTTGTTCCACCATCGATCGAAGAGTATCCCTCAGCACAGGGTCCTTGTACTTGGCTGATAGTTCCCTTGGTATTGACGTTAGGGGAGGAGTATTCAGGAAACGGGATACGATATCCCTTCCTTATGATATTCAATGAAGACGCGTCTGCGTCTATCAGTGTCCAGGCCTCCACGAATCCCAGGAGCCTGGCACCTACTGGTGCTTGGAGGAGAAATGTTTCATTTTCCCTTTTTAAAGGGACGAAAGGCGGACCTACCTCTCTTCTCCGGAGCCTTCCTTCTTGCGGGAGGTCTGGAGGTCGGACCACCTCGAAAGGGCTGCATTGAAGTACTAGGTCCTTTCTTGTCAGATACTGAAGCAGGTTTCTTCTTCCTAGCTGACTGCGTCAGAAGATCCTGCGTCGCCTTCTCAGTTAAAGAGTGAGCCACGTCCTTCACTAACTGAGAAGGGAACAAATAGTCGAAAGAGGGCGCATACAGTAGAGCTGCCCTCTGAGCATGCGAGACTGCCTTTGTTAAGAAGGCGCCATACACCGTCCTTTTCTTTAAAAGACCTGCTCCAAATAATGAAGAGACTTCAAAAGATCCATCCTGTACCGCTTTGTCAATGCAAGACAAAATGCATAACAGGGCTTCAGGTTCGATTTCCTTCTGAATCATGAGCTTTCTTGGACATCACCCCAAGGGACCAATCTAAGAAGTTGAAGACTTCCAATACATGGAAGAGTCCCTTGAGGAGATGATCCAGTTCTGAAATACTCCATGTAATTCGAGCAGAATTGAGACTTGGACGCCTTGAAGCGTCAACTAAAGTCGAAAAATCTGCCTCTGTTGTAGAAGGAGAGCGATACCATTCTCTCCCCCGTCTTGTACCATATGCCTCTTTTCCCAGCTAACCTTGCTGGAGGCATGCAAAATACTGTCCTGACTAAGTCTTTCTTAGACTTCATCCAGGAGTCTAAGGCGTGTAAAGCCCGCTTCATCGAGATGGTGGGCTTCATCTTCAGAAAAGACGAGGGCTTCTTCGCCTTCGCACTAGAAAAGAGCGAGCGCGGAGAAGGAGGAGCAGCAGGAGTCAACTCGTCTCCATACTCCTCAAGAAGCAGGGTAGTCAAAACCTTATAGTTGGACAAGCCCTCTCTTCTTCCATGATCGTCATCATCCGAGTTTTCCTCCAACTCGGGATATATCTGAGTCTCCGTTCTCCTTTCTGAACTTTCCTCTTCTGGAGGAGACAAACTCCTGATAGGAGAGGGGCTAAGGGAATGAAACTCTTTCCTTTTTCCCGTTTTGATAGACTTGGAAGGCGTCACAACCTGCGGCTTCTCTTGAACTTTAGAAGACGCCTTGTATGACGCTTCCCGATCTCCGAGCGTCATGGCTGACGTCTCTTGTTGACGTCTTGATGACGCTTCTCGTCTGGAAGACGCTCCGCTCTCTAAAGGCGTCCTACTCGGCGTCACAATATTGAACGGAGCGTCACGTCTAAGATCCGCTTGGAATGACGCTTCACCTCTAAAAGACGTCTTTCGTTTCTCTTGCTTTACAAAACTCTCGTAAGCCCCCGTTCTAGTTCTCGAACTCGAAGCTTCCGCAAGACGTTTAGCAGTTTCACATCTGTCTGACGCTTCTCGTCGAGCAGGTGAGAGAGGACGAGACTTCTTAATTGGAAGCGTCACGTCCTTCCGAACGGGGCGCTAAAACTCCCCACAGAGATGACAGTTGTTCCTGAACCGCCATAATTATCTTTCTTGACGCTTCTCCCACGTCTAGTGCATGACGCCTTTCGTCATCACTCGGGGAAGAAGACTGACGGGGTACTTCCGCACAAGCGTCAGGTACGCTGACGCCACCTTCGCTTTCTTAATCTCAGACGGGGCGTCATCCGAGAAGCGCTCTGGGCTCGAATCTATGTCGTGCTTCATATGACGCTTCAGCGGTCTCGATAAGTTCGACTCCTTCCACCCTCGTTTAGGTGAGGGAGAGGGAGAGGACGAGAAACACTCGCGAAGGACGCTTTTTCTATAGCGCCCTTGAGCCGCCTGCCATGAAGCAGAGCTAGCTGAAGGGACGTCTGACCGTTGGGGATTCCCACGACCTCCTTAAGGCTTTCGACTTTCCTTCTCCTCCTGGGCATGTGAGCTTGGAAGAGGTCTAGGCCTGGAGCGTCGCAGGGACGATCAAACGCCCCCTCCACACACTGATAGAACTCACTTCACTGAAATGTTCACTATCACTAGCCTTACCTTTAGAGTCAGCCATCTTGGACTTCATGTCTCTAATAGTAGCTTTCAGATTGGCGATTTCCGATGCCGAATCCGAAAAAACACTCTGAGAATGAGATCTATAGGGAGAATCTACATCAGTAGGATTAGAATTATCCGTGAAAGGCTCAATAGGCCTTGAACTCACACCTTTCAGTCGTCTAACTCTATCCCTCTCTAACTTCTTCAAATAAGAAGTCAAAGTCTTCCACTCTTCTGCATTCAATCCCTCGCATTCCTTACAAGTATTAATAGCAGAACACTGAACCCCCCTACATTTACGGCATACAGTGTGAGGATCAACCGAAGCTTTCGGTATCCTCACCCTGCAGCCTACATCACACATCTCACACTCACATTAGAATCAGACATACTGAGAAAAATCCAAAAGAGTTATTCCAAAAACAGTCCACAGTAGCGAATGCCAAAACACGATCCAAATACGTCACCAAAAGTCAGAAAAAACGTTGATCAAAGGTTGAAAAATGAATCTAAGTCAGGAGGTAATAACAACAATGTTGATACCACCGGCGACAGAGAAAATATGATAGAAAACGGGGATGGTTCCTAGTCCTGCCGCCCAGGGCAGGCTGGTAGATCACCTGACCTACCTGTAGCGAGTGGCGCGAAATTTGAATTTCTGTCGGGGACGACGGAGTCTTAGCTATGTATATATCTGACAGGTAAGTTGATTGTATGAAAACAATCCTTCAGGATACGTGCTCGAGCACGCTCCTTAGCAGCCTGGGAAGCGTCCACAGGAACTGCTGAAGGACGTCAGATCGGTGGGGGTCCCCGTAACCCTCCTTCGGCCTTCGACATGCCCTCTCCCTGAGTCCTGGGAGTCCGGCAGAGGTCCCAGCCTAGAGGCGCTATAGGGCCGATCTGACGCCCCCTCCACTTCACTAGGGGCACTATCACTGCACTTATTTTGCCTGTTTTCAAGGGCAAGCACTTTAGATTCAAGCATCTTCAATGAATCCAGGATAAGCGAAAGGGCATTACCCTCCGCAGACACCACTTGAGGGCCCGAAGGCAACACTACGGGGTTAGGAGACACAAAATCTAAAGGAGGGTTAGAAGGGGATACATTAAGACCCTGTCTGCTACCCGACTTACTCCTGGAGGAAGACCTCCTGATCCTATCACGTTCTAACTTATTTACGTAGGATTCATACGTCTTCCATTGTAAATCATCCAAGCTTTCACACTCATTACAGCGCAAATCATATTTACACTCTTGCCCCCTACACCCTTTACACAATGTGTGAGGATCAACCAGGCTTTTGGTAGCCTAACCTTGCATTCCACTTTCGAACACACCCTGGCGCTAGCCGAACTACATCCAGACATATTTAAAGAAAAAAACTAAGCCAAATTCAAAACAGTCCAAAGTCACGTATGCCAAGCTATCGATCCAAAACCAAAAACCAAAAAGTCAAGAGGATACTCAAGCAATGAAAAGTTTTCCAAAATCCTGAGGCGGAGGTCTGTTTACGACACCGGCGACAGAAGAAATCTGATAGAAAATGGGAATGGTTCCTGATACCCGCCTCCCAGCGGCGGGAATGGGTACTAACCACCCAACTCCCACTACGTGTGTCGTAAGTTTTAGAAATTCTGTCGGACTTCAGAGAATACAGCTATATATATATCTGCCAGGTAAGTTTCATGAACAAACAGCACTTTTTCAATGAAGGATTACAAAGTTTCAAATATTCTTAGAATACAAATGCGGTCTATATAATTTTACATATTCCAGAATGTTCAATATTAATTAGAAAAAAGTTAAGTATCTCTGCATGTTGAAATTGATGCCTACTACACAGAGGAGAGACCATGCACACTGAATCTTCCATTAATTTCTCCTCTTTCTCCAGTAATTGCTAATCTGTTTAAGGAATACGTACTTTCAAACTGAATTACTATCAACAATTCCCCTAAATCTGTGTCCTATTTTATGGATTCAATACACTGACAACATTTTTGCAATATTTTCCATTAATAATGAGTGCTTTGAATTGTTCTTCGCAGCACTAAATAACCTTTCCCTGTGTACTGAATTGTGTTAAATGGGAAAATAATGGCCTTCAAAATGTTGAAGTACACTGATCAGATAATCAATACACATTTAATGTGCATAGGAAGTCCACCCACTCAGAGAGTTACATACATTACTTTTCAAATCAATCAAGCTTTGTTGAGAAAAATGTAATTTTAGGATTGTTCCTTCAGGCTCTTAGAATTTGTGACCCTCAGTTTATAATGATAGAGAGTAATCACATATATTGTACATTTAGACAATGACTACGTAGTATATCCAAAACATTTAATTTTAATAGCCTTATCTACTGCTAAAAGGTCATTCTACAACAATAGTAACAAACACCAGGTGAACTTAAAAAAACGTTTTAAAATAGCCTAATTCCAAAGAAAAAGAAAACGAGCAAGATTTTTTATCAACTGAAAACTAACTTAGTTTTCACCTTTAACAACTCATTAAAACAAAAGCTCTGCAGGAATTTGATTAAGAATTCTTAATTAAATTTTGGTGTCTACATTATTCCCTGTAAAGATTGTGCCTAAGTCTATGTTGGGGAGACTGGAAGCAACTGCTCAATCAGATTAGCCAAGCATAAAATGCTGTTGCCAACCATCATCTTGATTTGGATCATCAAACTTCTTTTGACAAGGCAAAGATTATCTGCAAGTCGAATAATACCAATCAAAGAGAAATAGTGGAGGGAGTACTTATCAGACGGGGAGTTGGATACTTTCCAAGGAAACAAGGCTTCAGCCCTGAAGACATCTTCACAGACTGGTTAGCCTAATGTGCCTGACAACCAATCTAAAGTTAAGTAGGAGTTTTAGATAAAACTGCTCCTTTGGCCAGAAAACAACTCAACCAGGCTACTTCTACATTAACAAGATGTCTTCAAGAAACGATGATACTCAAGGAAGACACCCGGACTGATAATTATCATTCTAATTACCTACTTTTAAATACTTTGCATTTCTGCTTTTTATTTCTTAGTAAACTAATTTTTGTTTAATACAGCTGAAAAGGACCTTAATGAATGTCAAAAGCTCTTGTGTTATAGTGATTCACTTAAACTTGTCTGTAGTGTACTGGTTCCGTCAGTTTATGGTCATTTTGCCCACATGCCAATTCAAACACAAGACTTTTTGCCCACATATAAGTTCATTCTCCAAACACATTCCATGTCATGTCCACCGATCGCTATAGTTACGTTGTTGGAGTATTTATATACCACCATTACCATGTATTTCTATTACAAGAAAGCATAACACCCCAGGCCAGAATGAATCTGTGGGACAAGTACGAACATGGTGACAGAGAATTGAAAAGAAACTTTAAACAAAAAATAAATATATGCAAGATTCAGCGGTGCACTGGGCCATTGAGATGAGCACACACTTTCTGCAGCTGATATGAAGACCTCTCACACCTCACATGCTCATCCCAAAGAATGAATATTTTACCCTGTAAGTCTCTATACTTTTTCTGCTGGATCCTTCATAGCTTTTTTTCAGATACTAGCCTTATGTAGACAGATGTCAATTTAGCCTCTGTGGAGAAAGCATACAAGGAGGTAAAACTGGGGGTTGTATCTACCTGCAGTGTGTTTGTTTAGTTGATTGTCATTCTTGATATGAACAGTTCTCCAGCTAGAAGGTGGCGATGTGCAGCTGTGGATCCATGTTCTTAAAATATATTGCGTTATAGTTTGTAACCAAGCTGTGGTAGCTTGGCAAGAGAGACGTTCAAACATGGAAACTATATCTGCTCAGGCAGAAATGGAAGGACCATCACTGTACGCAAGTATTTGTACGTCCCGTCATCATGCTTGAGACCAACCCCTTGAACCTATATCAAATCAAAGAAATTAGACCTTGTACTGTAGAAAAGTGGTAAAATTGTCCTGCTAGGTATAGTGTGTATATATACAGGCAGTCCCCGGGTTACGACGGGGGTTCCGTTCTTGAGACGCGTCGTAAGCCGAAAATCGTCGTAAGCCGGAACGACGCTTGGAAATATGTCTTAAACTAATAAAAAGTTATAAAAACCTTATTTGTAATCCTTTGGTTACACTACATGTTGTTTCCTGTGTTTTATGTACAACCTGAGTTATTTTCATAAAAGAATGCTGGTTCTTGAAGGTAAAAACTATTGTAATCCTCTGGTGACACTACATTCTTGAAGTTTTATGTTCAACCTGGAGTGATTTTGACAAATCTTGAGGGCTACAAGAACAGCTGATTACTATTTACGTATCATATAGACTAATTAAAGTAAACGTATCTTTAAATAGGCTTATATATTAGTATCAACAAAACATTTCCTGCCATGAGTCAGAGGCCGTTTAATGAAACGAACACTTCTCTGTCCTATCTGTTCAGAAAATAAACGTTATGTCAATCCCCGAGACCATTGTTGCCGCCAAGGCGTCTGTCTGTCTGTCTGTCTCTCTCTCTCTCTCTCTCTCTCTGATCAAATTACACTGGAACCTTGACATACGATTGCCCTAATATACGAATGTTTTGAGATACAACAAAAAATTTGCGAAAATATAAGCTTTGATATACAACGAAATATTTGAGATACGATTTTGCGACGAGTGTTAGTTTGTATAGGCGACCGATAAATGGCGTTGTCTGTTTGTTTGTTGGTGCTGCATGTTAACACGTCGTTGTTTAGTTCGTTGTATTTGCGCCTATTTTTCGTGTTATTTTGTCTATTTTATTATTAACCATGGGTCTCAAAGCTAAAGACAAAGCAGGTGATAAGAAAAAACCCAAGAAAATGATTTCGATGGAAGCAAAACATGAAATTATAGCAAAGCATGAAACGTGGCGTTCGTATCGTCGATTGGCAAACGAGTATGGTCGAAATCCTTCTACAATATCCACGATCATCAAGCAGAAGGAAGCTATAAAAACCTTCCAAAGGCATCACCATTATTTCTAAACTACGAACTGATTAAAAAAAAATAAAATAAAAATTAGTTAGCAATGTTATTTCATTTGTGTTTATTACGTAGTTATTAGTGTACATACGTAAATAAAAAGAGAACGAATCATTCCCTGCCACCCTTCCCTACCTCCTCCCCTGCTGGCCTCACGTCATCTTTCGTTGTGGCAAGTAAAATTCCTTTCTTTTTTTTTTAATTGATTTTATTAACATTTATTATCATTTATCACATTGCTATGTTTATTTTATCATTATGTGTGTTATACTCGTTTATTTGTGTATAAATTGTGTATATATATGTAATTTAGCTGTGTTTAGGTGTGGTTTCATACCGCTAGAACGGATTAATACATATTACATTATTTTTAATGGGAAAAAATGCTTTGAGATACAACTGTTTTGATATACGACGATGGTAACGGAACAAATTAAATTCGTATGTCAAGGTTCCAGTTACTGGATAATGTCTCTCTTTGGATACTTCGAATTTGCCAAATCTTGAGGGCTACAAGAACAGTTGATTACTATTTACGTATCATATAGACTAATTAAAGTAAACGTATCTTTAAATAGGCTTATATTATTAGTATCAACAAAACATTTACTGGCATGAGTCAGAGGCCGTTTAATGAAACGAACACTTCTCTGTCCTTACTCGGAGCGTCGGAAGACGCCTCTCTCTCCTCTCTCTCTCTCTCACTTCATCTCTTCCGTCTCTCTCTTCTCTCTCTTCCCTCTCTCTCTCGTCTCTCTCTCTCTCTCAATTCTCTCTCTCTCTCTCTCTCTCTCTCTCTCTCTCTCTCTCTCTCTCTCTCTCTGATCAAATTACTGGATAATGTCTCTCTTTGGATACTTGGAATTTGTTATTATTACTGGAAACAAGCAATGATTTTTTCATTATTTGCGCTTTTGGACTGTTATATGTAAACTTTGTGCACCGCAAGCTAGTATGTATTCATTCGCTCGGAAATCGGAAACTAGTTCCGCATATGAGGCGTCACTAAAAAACATCGAAAAATACGACATAAAAAGTGTCGAAAATCATCATAACCTCAAATTTTTGTTGTAATCTAACCAGAAACTTATTTTTACTAATATACTGTGCTAAACTATAAAGGATTTTTATCATAGTATGCGTTTTTTAAAAGCGTCGTTAACTCGGAGCGTCGGAAGCGTCAGCGTCGTAACCTCGGAACAAGCGTCGTAACCCAGGACGGATTTTTCCATTGAATATTTAAGAAAAAGCATCGTAACCTCGGAACGTCGTAAGCCGGAACCGTCGTAACCCGGGGACCGCCTGTACACAAGTACATAATGTCCCTCTCTTTCATTTAAAAAAATCTGGTCACAGTATGTTGATAAAATTTGTTTTAAAACTACTGTTCACCAGGAATATAAAGTCTGTAGGCAATTAAATTGACTAACCTTTCTCCATATAGCCTGTGTCCAATGGAATAAATATCCCTTGACCTTGGCATTAGGCAAAACCTCAGGCAAGACTTCCCAAACTGCTTTCTCATAGTCGACTGTTATGCGTTGAACAGAAGGCTCATTTGGTAGACTGGCTAAAAGTACCTGCACAACTTTTCGGTAATCACTCATTTTTTTCTCCCAGACATGATGACAAACAATAAAGGGACTTGTTTTGCATAGTCCTCTGCTCTCACAAAAGCATTGACTGTCATCAGCTGCGTAAACGGGTGCCTGCATAGCTTAAACGTGCCATCAATGTACCTTGACTTCGCCTTGGTTAGATATCCTATTTGCTGTGTTGTTGCAAAGATCAAGTGGTGGCATTCACGAACTGATATGTCACCTCTAAGAAAATCATCAGGAATATGAGCTGCATCAAGTTCAAAATTCAGGTCTTTAGGCTCTGTCAGTCCTAAATTTTGTCTATTTTGCTGTTCTTGCCAAGTACTCTGGCTTAGGCAGACTAGGGCATGGCGCATTTCCCATCGCTTTTAGAACATCATCCACTATAGCAGACGCTGGTTTAAATAGGTCTTGTGCTTTACCTGTAATGTTACTTTAGTGGCGACAGCAGAGCCTGATGATGGTGGATGATTGTGACATTAGTTGTTCTTTACAAATTCTCCATTTCTCTGAGTTATGCCTTGAACGGGTTACCTATAGGGTGGATAGTAGGATGCCAGTAAGTTACACTTGATCGCTGCATTTTGTGTTATTAGTGTGCCCATGGCTGTCAACGAGCTTGTCTCTACCGCACTGTGTGCCCTTTTTAAAGTTGGAATGTAACTTTACTTTCTGGCTGCAGTTCAGTATCATGTATGGCTGGGTCATCAAGTGAATCCTCTAGTTCCATTGGGAAGTCAGGTGAGTCATCAATTGAAGACTCTTGTTCAACTGCAGGGATATGTGGATCTTTTTCCATTGTAGGTGGCTAGGTTGTCCACTGGATAGGAGGTTGGTTCATCAGTGAATGTGCAAGTATTATAATTCCAATCAATGGAAAATGACAATTTGTCCAAAATTGCATTTTTCCTAACTATACAAACCTAGGTCCTTTTACCAATAGGAAAGGTACTAGCGGCAGCTGGATAGGTTCGTAAGCTTTCGAACAAGGGGTTCGGTAGTTAACTGCTTGTCCGACAGGCGCGCGACTGGGAGGTAAACAAATCACTTTTGCTTTTGGCCCAAGCAAAAACTGCAGAGTGAGGGGTGGCATGAGGTGGGACTATGTGTAAAAGGACTCAGGTTTGTATAGTAGTTAGGAAAAATGCAATTTTGGACAAATTGTCATTTGTTCTGACATGGCATACAAACCTTCGGTCCTTTTACAATAGGAAGACTCACTCTTGGTGGGAGGAATCTGAGTCTTTTGTGAACAGACTGGTGTTCGCCCAACCTGGAATGCCTCCCTGGTTGTAAGAGCGCGGGGGAGGGATCCAAGCCTCCTGTCCGATTGATCGGGGTGTGCACCGCAGGATCAATGGTCAGACCTCTGGACCAAGTACTAAGAGAGCGGCAAGCGTATCTCTTCGTACCAGCAAACAAGAACAAGTCCTATTTGCAAGAGGCAACATAAAGTTATGGTTTGTCTTCTTGTTGGCATCCACTTCCCCCCCCGCCCCCTTGTAGGAGGAAGTGGTGGATATTCGCTCCCATCCCTAATGAAAGGGATAGGATGGGGCTCTGTCGAGTAGCTCACCTGCATTCTCGTCCTTATCCAGCAAGGTGATGACCGTATCCCTCTACCCACAGGTAGAGGGGAGAAAAGATAGGAAGAGAAGCCAGTCACTCTCTCATTCACTTATCTATTCTTACAGTCACACCAGGACTCGATGCTGTTCAGCCTGCTAGGGTCTGGGTTAGCTACACAACGTGTTGAGCAGCCACCACGGGTCCCCAAGGAAAACGATCCAAGGACCTGTGGGCAATATCCAAAAGGTAGAAGGAGGTGCCAGTGGTCTGGTTGTACCAGACCCCTGCCTTCAGTACCTGCGCCACGGAGAAGTTCTTGTGTAACTCGAGGGAGTGTACTTCTAGGTCATCTTGGTGCTGACGAAGAGTCTTCAACACTCAGCCTGGGATGTCGAGTTTCTTCAGAAAGCGCGCGACACAAAGCAGCATCTCCTTCGCATCGAAGGCGGTGAAGTCCATTAGGGAGGGGATTGTGAAGGACTCTAACCGATCGTCAGGAACCGAAGGGTTCTGAGTCTTCGCTACGAAGTCGGTACGAAATCGAGCGTCACGAATCCCCATCCCCTGGATGCTTGACTTCGCAGGAAAAGTCATGCAATTTACCTCAGAGGAAAAATAAGGGAATGGTCGTATGACCTATCCCTCTTCTCGACTTCGGTGATGTCCTGTACCCATACTGGTCATACTGTCCGTCTGCAGCGAAGTGTCTCACATTCTCCTATCCCCATGCAGTGAAGTTCTTCTCGGTAGTGGATAGGACACCGACACTCAATGGTGGGTGTCGATGGTATGGGTACTGTGACAAGCCGTTAGGACGAAGAAAAGACTGTTATGGAACAACCGAACTAAGTCCACAGCGAAGTTCGTAACTGACTTGGGCGCTCTGACAGCTGCCGACTGACTGCGTTCGGTAGGAGGCAAGTTGTCCAAGCACCCGAGCAAGTCACGTGACCTTCGCCTTAAAAGGGTTATGCCAAGAGACTAAACAAATAATTTGTTCGTCACCGATGCCAGAAGGCGAGGTGATGATTCTCTTAAGGCATGTGCCCAACAGGCGAAAGTCAATTGCTTTCTAGAGACCGAGGTCCTGATGGCAAGATATCTCATAGTATAGTTGATTCTCAGCTAAGGAGAAACAACACTATGTGTCGTTGAAGACGAAGGTGTACAGAAAATGCAACCTACGTCTTCACAGCTGAACCGAGAGAAGGATTCTCAAGATTCTGAACCTGTGTTACAAAGACTGAGAATGCTAACCGCTATTCATTGCTGTCCGGTGAGGATCGTAGTTGCAATAAAAGCGGAGCGCTTTTCAGTAATGAAGACACAGGGAAATACTGCCTGAAGAACTGCTTCTCATGGGCTGAACATTTGGAAGTAGAGCTGTCAGGTCGGAGAGTAGCGATGTCTTCTGACACATCTTGTTAATTCGGGGCGAACATGAATAATTGCACACCTACGAATACGAGATATTTTGAAGACAAACTCAGATGTCTGAAAGAGTCCAAGAGATATCTCTGTTGGAAATTCTCGCAATGTCGAAGGAGGCGATGCAATCGAGCATCACAGCAGTAGATGGTCCTTCATTATTGCGAGAATCCCCGTTAATCAGAGACCTAAGTCCATGATTGTTGGTATAGATACTGTTCGGTTTCGGTAGTCAATCAAACCAGGGGAGAGAGAGACGTAACCGACCGTGCATCTCGGAGACCTAGCTGATACTGAGCTGCTATCAGGCAGTTCAATACGCAGTAGCTCTCGGTGCCATCGTCATCCTGAGTTGCCAGTTAATCCCTTCCACGAAGGAATGCATTCGGCTAGAACCATCGAGCATAAAGAATACGCTCGAGCAATTATATTTAAAAAACGAAACGGATTTCGGTAAATACAAAAGCTGATTTGGTGTTGTCGTGACAATACCAAGTATCTAAAATCGAAACTGATAACTGCTGGGAGGTTGCAGGCAACCCCGAGTTGCAGTTCAATTAAGATACAATTCGTCTCGGTCACAAACCGTAGAGTTAACTACGGTATGCGCCTACCCCCCCGGACAATTCAACTGTTAATAAAATCATGTCGCGAGGGTAATATACATAGTATATTTGTAGGTTCTGTACCACGACCTCCATCCTAAATTCTTTCCCCTCGAGGAATGAGATAAGGATTGGAGATCGACCGCCTTCGTTCTCTAGTCAAGAGAGTGAAGGAGAAGTCTTTCCCAAAGGAAAGCTTCAATGGTGAACAGAATACCGAAGACGATAATTCAAGCCAAACTGGAAGTTCCCGTCCGTTCTTCTCTATTCCAGGTTAATCGCCTACTGTGAGATACTCTTCTTTCAGCAGCAGTCTTCTTCCAAATGCTAGAAATTACAGGAATTCGAGCATAAGCGAGGTTCCCGATTATCGTGTAACAATTATCGGGGATTCTCGCTCACTTTGGACCGTGGTCCTCGCCTAAGTGTTTGGAGATCGTAAAAAACTCAAACACTCTGAGTGCGCTAGAAATTCCGTAGAATTCTAAGCACTCTGCGAAACCCCCACCGAATTCGTCAAACGATATCGGTCTGGCTGGGTGTTTCCGTCTCGATTTCCCGTAGAAAATCGAGAAAGGGGCAGGGGTATCGGATTTCCCTCCCTCGAAAAAACACGACCTGGGGCCTTACGGTCAGGTAGGAAAAAAAACCCGAAGGAGTTCCCCCCCGGTAGCCGCCAGGCCCCTAACGTGGGATCTTACAGAGAAATCTCTGTAGGATCCCTCCCCTTTCCCTCGTAGCCGTAAGGAGAGAGGGGAATGGGGGAGGAATTGGATACTGGCTCGCCTTCCCAGCGGAACTAGCAGTTGGAGAAGAAAGGAGCAGCCATCGCCGTCTCAGAGCCTGGGAAAACGTATCGTCAGGAGAAAACGTTTTCCCGAGGAGGGTTACGAACTCATACTGTAGGTAAGGGTCTGCCGCCACGTCGTCTGGGTGGGGCTGATCGACACCTGACAGGAGAGAGCCGATACCATCCTCCGACTCATTCCAGTCCTCGTCGAGGTCGAAACCTCTCAGGACCACCGAAGGGGTATTCAAATACGGTGTCCGAAAGACACGTAGAAACGCCTCTGTTGCAGTAGAGGAGGTGAAGTAGCTTGTTCGACCGGCCCCAGAACTGAGAGAGCCTGCTTGTCCGGAGACGAGAGACTACCTGGTTCAACACAGTCGGCAAGCTCCGATCGCGGCAGACCCACCGTCGATTTGGGTTCCCTCTCGGGCCCCAAAACGACTCGAGCCGAGACGTGGCTCTGCTGGTGGGAGCGGCGATCCTTCCCCGAGGTCGTTGTGCTGACGAATCAGCGCCATAACCTCGGCAAAGTTCCTCTGGATCTCGGAAGTCACAGCATCTTGCAGAGTAGGACCGTTAAGGGCCCTTCGAACAAGAGCATATTCCGAGAAACCTTCCTCCTAAGAAGGGGGAACAGCGACAGCCCTCTCGGTCTCTCCATCCACTTGCGCATACGTCCTGGCCAGTCCAAGAACCGTGCCTGGCACGTAGGGCGTCGTGGTGGGATCATGAGGGGTGCGGCACCCCTCACGATCACTCCTCAATACCAATCGTTCCTCCCCCCCGCCCCCCCTCCCGGTGTAACCCGAGGAGGTTTGAAGGTACGGGGAGAGGCCAGAACCCAACACTCCCTGCCTCGCTTCGCTGGCAGAACCAGCAGGCTTGGAGGGGCCTGCAGGCGAATCGTCAACCCGCTGGTGGCCGATTTGAGCTGCATGGCCTGGTTGAAAACCCGTCTTGCTGTGGAGAACGGCTGGACTGAGCACAGCGGCCCTGATCTCGAGTGTCAGAAGAGCTGGTGCTGTTGCCGTAACCCCGATCGCTCTCTGTGAGAGCGACGGTCAGGCGACCTGCAGGCTCCACTGTCACAGTGATACCAGTGCTTGTCCTCACGGCACGTCACGTCGCTGGTTCCAGCCGTGGCTGGACCCCACCCGGCGAACGGGGGGACCTCTTCCCAGCCTCAGCCCGTGGCCGGTCGTGGACCGTCACGTCATCCCGGGTAGCCAGGCTGGTCGCCGCGAGAGCGAGAGCTGGTCTGGTGAGAGTCGCGTGAGCGGCTGTCACCAGTCCTTTCGCTCCGTGCCGTGAACCTGACGCTAGCAGGCTCAGAGGTCTGGTTCCTGGCTGCACGGTCGCTGGTAGGCGACCGTACACTCGGTACATCCCGCGAACGAGAGCCGAGATGGACCCTGATGCAGTGGCAGAACCACTGACACCAGGGCGTAGGAAGTACCGTGTTATCCGGTACCCCTCTGGTCCCCGTAGTCTTCTTCCTTGCGGAAAGAGAGCAGGCCCCCGCTCCCGAAGGAGCAGGAGGACCAGCGGAAGGAACCCTCCCGTCCCACCGAGGTGAGACGGGTCCCCCGAGAAGCTCCCAAGGGAGACTTCTTAGGAGGGAGGAGGCAACCTTCTTCTTCCTCGGCTTGTGAAGCCTTAGAAGTCGAAGGGGAAGAGGCGACAGCCGACGGCGATGACGAAGATGAAGTCGACTTCCTTCCTCCTTCTTTCTTCGTCAGCTTCCTCAGGACAGACGTAAGATCTGCCATCCAGGGCGATGCCGGGGCTGCTGTAGCCAAAGCCACAGGGCCCGGACGCACCTGTACAGACAGACCAAAGTCTGGGGTAGTACCACCACGAACAGGGACGACGTCAGCAGGTATGGGTATCTCAGGAACAGCAGGCACAGCCAGCACAGCATCGGCAGGGACAGCCAGCGCAGCAACGGCAGGGACAGCCAGCGCAGCAACTGCATGGACAGTCAGTACAGAATCGGCAGGTACGGCAGGCAGCACCGGAAACACAGGAGGTGGAGCAGCAGCCAGCAACATCCTCTCGGTACGGCGAACGGCACTTCACAGCGGCTGTAGGAAAGACTGTTACCACGTGAGGCGAGTACACCAGGTGAGGAGGGCGTCGTCACCTGGAGTCGATATCGTTGTCGTGGTCACCACTCCATGGGTGACCGCAAGCAGGCCCAGACATAGAACCGCCGCCCCTGGACACTAGGCACGCCCTGCAAATCGAAGGACGCCCATACCTCTCCAAAGTCCACCCTCGTGGCAATAGCACCTGCGGAAATAACGTAGTAGTGATTAGTGGGGGGGGAAGTCCCCTCGCGCGGGGGGGGAGGGCCCCCCCCCACCGAACTAGCGGAAGACCCCGAATACAATTGTACATCGGGCACAGAGCGCCCTCCCCCACGCTCGATGGATCGGGCTATGAGAAGAACCCAGATAACCTCGCCCCCGAAGGGGAAGGGCCATCTGTGGGAGCTGAGCGTGGGGGGGGATTCTCGTTGTCCCCACCCCCGCACAGCACCCATGTACCCAACAATAATAATAAGAGCCCCGAGAGCAATCGTGCCCTCGGCACCGAATGCAAGGGCATAAGGATCAATTCCCTGACTGAGCGGAACTTGAACCAAAATAAATATTGATGCAATCAATAATAAAAGGAATAACATGAAAAAGAATCTTTGCATTACGATTCACTTCACAATGAATAAGGGCTCGGAGCGAGCGCATTTGCGCCCTCGGTACCGAGCGCAAGGGTAAAAAGGATCCATTCCCGTATTATGAACGGAAACCTTGATCCATAATGAATTGATGCAATCAAAATATATATGAAAAATGAAAAAGAATACTGCGCTTGCAATTTCACTTCATAAAAAATCAAAATAAAAAGGGTAAGGAATCAATTCCCGGGAAATTAGCGGAAACAGTTGATCCAAGTAAATAATGCCAATCCCCCCCTGAATCCAATAAAATTATGAAAAGATGAAAAAGAACTGCACTTGCGATTTCACTTCATTCAAATAAAAAGGGAAAGGATCAATTTCCGGGTAAGAGCGGAAACTGATCCAAAATGATATTGCTACAATCAAAATGAATATATGAAAATGAAAAAGAATACTGTACATGCGATTCCACTTCCAAACAGAATAAGTTTTCATGCCGAGCACATTCGCTCGGCAACGAGCATACAGGTCAAAAAAATATAAATGAAAAGGGCACTTACTTACGATTTTCATCTAAACATTTCCAACCAAAATATAAGCTTGGAGCGAGCGCTCTCCCGCCCTCAGCACCGAGCATAACACAATACGAGGATCATTTCTGGGAAAAATGAATTCCACACTTACGCCCTTCAGTCCCGGCACTCGGGTAATCGGAGGGCGTGGAGAAACCAAGATCCTTTAATTCACATTGAATTCAATGGAATAAATATGAAATGATTGTACTTACAATTCAGTTTCACTAGATAAATAGAAAAGAAAAACACAACCATGCGAAAGCAACGATGATGAAGCGGGCGAGAGCGATGATACATGTCTACACGCCAAGCAGGCCGAAAGCAAAAGTGGTTTGTTTACCTCCCAGTCGCGCGGCAGCGCGGACACCTGTCGGACAGCAGTTAACTACGAACCCCTTGTTCGAAAGCTTACGACCTATCCAGCTGCTGCTAGTACCTTCCTATTGTAAAAGGACGAAGTTTGTATGCCGTGTCGGAACAATACCAGATTTTACAGCTGTTCAGTAATCAGCACGAGATATGCCAATAGTATTAGCTACATTTCCTGTGCTGCCACCTCCCACACCTGTCGCACTTCAGACCTTCTTGCCTTGCCCGTACAGGTACAAGACACTGAATACACTCGTCTGGGCAGTCTACCATCTTGCCAGGAACTGTTTTAATTCTATGATCATGACCAATTAAAAGGCATTGGTAAAGGAACCACAAACTCAAAACTAAATGCACAGTAAACAAGTCGGGTAAATGAATCATGAATGCGAGTGCACACACAAACATACACACACACACACACAAGGCCAGTCAGTCAGGAACTAGCCTAGTACCTGACACTGATAGGTAAGCTAGTTCCCTTCCATAACCAACAAGAGAGGGGAACTAGTTTAACAGCATCAGGTACTATAGTTTCTGATCGTCTGAAAATATGACGTTATTATGATATAACAAAGTTTCATGTATACTTACCTGGCAGGTATATATATAGCTATATTCTCTGTTGCACTGGCAGAATTTTCAAAACTCGCAGCAACCACCAGATCACTGGTAGTTCAGGTGATCGCCACCCCGTTCCCGTGGCGCTGGCGCTCGGAACCATTCCCATTTTCGTCAGATTTTCTCTGAACCCTGTCTCCTGAGGGGAGGTGGGTGGGAATTTAATTATATATACCTGCCAGGTAAGTATACAGGAAACTTTGTTATATCATAATAACGTCATTTTCATATATGACACTTACCTGGCAGGTATATATATAGCTGATTGACACATTTGGAGGTGGGTCAAAGACAGCAACATCGTAAGAGTTTAAAACTTAAATTAAATTTCAAAATACTCCTTGGTTCCTTACCTGGTAAGGTAGCTGATTTCATAGATCCTGCCTCTTAGCCTGCTAAACCTTAGTAGCTCCCAAGTAGGACGTGACCTGATAGTTGATGAAGCTATGAAAACGGGTCTGACAACTGGACGGGACCAATTTGTTGACAGGAAACCCTAGCCCTCTCTTACCACGGGCATTCATGCTAGGACAAGTTAGACCACCTGAACCACACACACCTAACCCCTAACACACTACACTTCATAGACTGAAGAGGGAATAAACCCTCTCAGACAACCATAAAAACAACAACCCTCTCAGACAACCATAAAAACAACACCACTTAATTAAAATTACCTAGCATGTTAGTAAGTTATGGGGTGTAAACTCCTTTGCCCAATACTGCTCCTGAGGATACATAAGGGCCCAACGTTTGACAGTTGTCAAATGTTGTTTTGAAGCTTCTAAGGTAATGAGAAGCAAAAACTGAATTAGTCCTCCAAAACGTCGTTCCAATGATATCTTTGAGGGCCATATTTCTTTTAAATGCCAAGGACGTAGCTACTGCTCTCACTTCGTGCGCCTTAACCTTAAGGATACCGAAGTTTTCTTCTTGGCATAACATATGTGATTCCTTAATCAGTTCCCTGAGGAAGAAAGCAATAGCATTTTTGGTCATTGCTCTGCTGGGGTCCTTCACAGAGCACCACAGTAATTCTGAAGTCCTCTAATATTATTAGTTTTCTCTAGATAATAGTGCAAAGCCCTTACTGGACACAGAACTCTTTCTTGTTCCTGTCCTACAAGATCTGAAAGACCCATAATCTCAAAAGACCTTGGCCAGGGATGAGAAGGATTTTCGTTCTTGGCCAAGAAATCCTCCTGAAAAGAGAAAACTCTTTTAGCTGTGGCCAAGGCCACCAAAAAGATAGTCTTTTTCGAGATATCTCTTGACAAAGCTTGATACATCGGTTCGAACTTATTAGTTCCTAGAAATTTCAGGACTACGTCGAGATTCCAAGAAGGCGTTCTGTAACGGTGTTCCTTCCTTGTTTCAAAGGACCTTATGAGGTCTCTTAGATAGAGATTATTGGTAATATCTAAACCTCTGTGTCTAAATACTGAGGCTAACATACTTCGATATCCTTTAATTGTCTGAGTTGACAAACCTACTTCCTTCTTTAAATACAGAAGGAAGTCCGCAATTTGGGTCACAGAGGTACTGGATGAAGAAACCTTCCGACTCTTGCACCACTTACGAAAGATCTCCCACTTTGCCTGGTACACCTTGATAGTTGAGGCTCCTCTTGCTCCGGCCACATCTCTGGCCGCCTCTTTAGAAAACCCCCTCGCTCTGACAAGTCTTTCAATAGTTTGAAAGCAGTCAGACCCAGGGCGAGGGTGTTCTTGTGGTACCTGTTGAAGTGAGGCTGTTTGAGTAGATCTACTCTTGCTGGAAGTGTTCTAGGTACATCTACTGTATTCCAGTACCTCTGTGAACCAATCTTGGGCCGGCCAGTAGGGGGCTATGAGAATCAGTTTCGTCCCTTGACTCTCCCTGAATTTCTTCAAAACCTTTCCTAAAATCTTGAACGGGGGAAAGGCGTAAGCGTCTAGTCCCGTCCAATCCAGAAGGAAGGCATCTACTGCGACTGCTTGACGGTCTGGGACTGGAGAGCAGTATGTCGGTAATCTCTTTGTAATTGCGGTCGCAAATAAGTCCACCACCGGACGACCCCATAAATTCCACAGGCTCTGGCATACTTCTAGATGTAGGGTCCACTCTGTAGACAGAAAGTTGACCTTCCCTGCTCAACATGTCCGCTTTCACATTCTTCTCCCCTTGAATGAACCTGGTGAGCAGGGTAACGTTCTCCTTCTCTGCCCATAGAAGGATCTCTTCTGCCAACTTGCAAAGCGAGACTGAATGAGTTCCCCCTTGCTTGCGGATGTACGCCAGAGCTGTGGTATTGTCTGCGTTGACCTGCACCGCCTTGTTGCGGATCACCACCTTGAACGCTTTCAAAGTCAAGAAAATCGCCATCAGTTCCTTCCTGTTTATATGCCATGTCGTTTCCTCCTTGTTCCAACGACCTGACACTTCACGAGGGCCGAGAGTCGCTCCCCAGCCTGCGTCCGAAGCGTCTGAAAATAATACAAGGTCTGGGTTCTTCTGTTGGAGCGCCGCACCCTCCGCTAACTTTCCTGGAGTTAGCCACCATAGTAATTCTTCCTTGATTTTGCAAGGAATTCAAAACAGGAAGGAATCCGGTTGTGATTTTCTTGGCCAGACTTAGTTCAGAAATATTTGCAAGGGTCTCATGTGAAGCCTTCCTAGAGAAACGAACCACTCCAGCGACGAGAGCGTCCCCAGTAGGCTCATCCACTCTCGTGCCGAGCATTGATCTTTCTCTAGAAAGGCTTGCACTTTCCGAATGCATTGAACTTGCCTGTCGGGAGATGGAAAAGCCCAAAAAGTCGCTGAGGAAATCAGAATCCCCAAATAGACTAGCTACTGTTAGGGGATCAGATTTGACTTTTCTAAGTTCACCATCAGACCAAACTCATTTGTTAACGCCAACGTCATTTCTAAGTCCTCCAGACATTGTTGTCTTGATTGGGCTCTTATGAGCCAATCGTCTAGATATAGAGAAACTCTTATCCCTAGAAGATGCAGCCACTTCGCCACACTTGACATCACTCTTGTAAACACCTGCGTAGCTGTGCAAAGTCCGAAGCAGAGGGCTTTGAACTGAAAGACCCTATTCTGGATCACAAACCTTAAGTACAGTGGACCCCCCGTATTCGCGTTCTCCAGATTCGTGGACTCACACATTCCCGGATTTCTCTCGGGAACGTTTCCCTGCATTATTCGCAGAAAATTCGCGCATTCGCGGTATTTTTCTATGGTAAATATCCACAAATTCCTGGTTTTTTTTATTAATTTCATCATAAAATGCACTTTTTTGTGATAAAACATATTAAAAATGATATTGTTATTGTACAATAAAGTTTCATACATACTTACCTGGCAGATATATACTTAGCTATAGACTCCGTCGTCCCCGACAGAAATTCAAATTTCACGGCACACACTACAAGTAGGTCAGTGATCCCGCCGCCTGCCGCTGGGTGGCAGGAATAGGAACTATTACCGTTTTAAGCCAGATTTTTCTCTTCCACCTGTCTCCTGAGGGGAGGTTGGGAGGGCCATACGATCGTATATCTCTTGCCAGGTAAGTATGTATGAAACTTTATTGTACAATAACAATATCATTTTCATACATTCAACTTCCCTGTCGATATATACTTAGCTGATTGGCACCTTTGGCGGAGGGCAAGAGACAGCTAATTACTGACCTAATAGGTAAACAACATATGTTGTAGGTAATACAAGTTAATTAATAATACCCTAGTTCCTGACCTGTTTAGGCGGAAGATTTCTTAGCTTGTGCTAAGAATCTGCTTCGCCTCAAAAGCTTCAGCGAGGGTGTGCCTAGGCTGAGAACTCTTGAAAAGGACTGTCAATGGGGTCTTATCCACTTATTCAACAGAACCTAATGGCAATTGTCACTGGAGTCTTATTCACTTACATGACAATATACCTTATGCCTCTTGGCATATAAAGGAGTAAAATACTGATCCCGATCACCCGATCCTAACCGTGGGATTAGTAAATATGATTGGAAACGGGTTATCCCGCAAACACCTTTCAAACAACCTAAAAACTCAACACCAATAATTTTAAAATCACAATATATAAAAAAATATAAGGACAAAAATTAATATTAAGGATCAGTCTTCTCTCCTTTCCCCAGCACTGTATCCGCTGATACATAAGGTCCTAGAGAGAAGCATTTCTCATATGTCACTCTCACATCTTTCAGTAATGTGAGGCGAACACTGAGTTACATCTCCAATATGTGGCCGCTAAGATGTTTCTTCATTGACATGTTCTGTTGAATAACAATGATGTAGCGACTGCACGTACTTCGTGTGCTTTTACCCTTAAGGGTCTTATATGCCTCACTATCACAGCTCATGTGGGCTTCCGTTATGATGTTCCTAACAAAAAATGCTAAGCCATTCTTTGACATAGCTCTTCTAGGGTCTTTAACTGCACACCATAAACTCTGATTGCAACCCTGCAACTGCTTCTTCTTCTGCAGGTAAAAATGATATTGTTATGTTACAATAAAGTTTCATACATACTTACCTGGCAGATATATACATAGCTAAGACTCCGTCGTCCCCGACAGAAATTCAAATTTCGCGCCACTCGCTACAGGTAGGTGTCAGGTGATCTACCGGCCTGCCCTGGGTGGCAGGAATAGGAACCATCCCCGTTTTTCTATCTATTTTTCTCTCTTCCAACTGTCTCCTGCGGGGAGGCTGGGTGGGCCTTTAATTGTATATATCTGCCAGGTAAGTATGTATGAAACTTTATTGTAACATAACAATATCATTTTCATACAATCAACTTACCTGTCAGATATATACATAGCTGATTGGCACCCTTCGGTGGAGGGTAAGAGACAGCTACTATATGGAATAGACAGGTAAACAACATATGTTGTATAGGAAAATAAAACCTTGGTTCCTACCTGATAGGTGGTAGACTTGGTGGGTGTTTGCCCAGTAGTCTGCATCACCTCAAGAAACTTTAGCGATATGTGATCTATGGCCAAGAGTTCTTGTGGGTCTGCCGATGGGGTTCTTACCCGGGTCTTTACCCCACTACTCAGCAGAGCCTAAAAGGACTTTGTCAATGGGTGCTGATCCACTTATATGACAATCACCTTATGAAGGAGCACACAACCAATCCCGACCACCTGATCCTAACCATGTGTTAGAACTAAGGATTGTTACGAGTTATCCCCGAACTCGTCACAACAACCGTAACTCAAAAACCACTACGCACACATACATAATTTTTCAAAAAAAAATTATACTCAACTAATTGGATATGACGAGAATTCTCTTATGAACAACATAGACGGCCCGCCCGTGCGAGCCTGAATCCTCCATTGTTCGAAGAGATTCTCGACCATATCCAACAGAAGAACAGTATATACATTTTAAGGATTGGTGTCGGCTCCCGTACCCAGAATCGTATCTGCCGATACGATAGGACCTAGAGAAAAGCACTTCTCATACGTCACACGCACGTCTTTCAAGTCAAATGAGATGCAATTACCGAGTTGCATCTCCAATATGTCGTATCTAATATGTTTTTTAAGCGACATATTCTTATAAAACGAGAGAGACGTCGCAACCGCTCGTACTTCATGAGCTTTTACCCTCAGAAGTTGTAATTGTTCGTCCGGACAGACCTTGAGCGTCCGTAATGACGTTTCTTACAAAGAACGCTAGAGCGTTCTTTGACATCAGTCTTGTGGGGTCTTTTACCGCGCACCAAAGACCTTGTCTAGAGCCTCCCAACTGACGCTTCCTCTGAAGATAGAACTTCAGAGCTCTAACAGGGCATAGAGACCTCTCTCTTGCTTCTCTGCCTACGAGACTAGACATTCCTTTGATTTCGAATGACCTAGGCCAGGGATTCGTGGGATTCTCGTTTTTCGCTAAAAACAGAGTCATTAAACGAGCAAATCGTCGCGTCTCTCCTTGAATCCTACTTTTATCCTGCAGAGCTTGTAACTCACTAATTCTTTTTTGCCGTCGCTAACGATAAAAGAAATAGGCATTTTCTAGTTACGTCTCTAAATGAGCCTGATGTGGAGGCTCAAATCTATCGAAGGACAGATATTTGAGGACTACGTCCAAGTTCCAGTTCGGAGGTATCTGGTTCCTTAGACTTTGACGTCTCAAAAGATCTTATGAGATCGTGGAGATCTTTGTTATTTGCCAGATCTAAACCTCTGTTCCTGAATACGCCGAGAGCATACTCCTGTATCCCTTTATTGTGGATACGGCTAGATGCGATTTTTACTCTCAGGAATAGCAAGAAATCAGCAATTTCCGCTATAGAGGTAGAGGAGGAGGACAACTTCTTGGCTCTACACCACCTTCTAAAGACCTCCCACTTCGACTGGTATACTTTCGAAGTGGAGGTTCTGCGAGCTCTCGCGATCGCGCTTGCCACTTCGCGAGAAAAGCCTCTCGCTCTGACAAGTCTTTCGATAGTCGAAAGGCAGTCAGAGCGAGAGCGGGGAGGTTTTGATGGTACCTCTTGAAGTGGTGGTTGTTTGAGAAGATCCGTCCTTCCTGGTAGGGATCTTGGAAAGTCCTACGATCCACTCTACCACCTCCGTGAACCATTCCTGGGCCGGCCAAAAGGGGGCTATTAAAGTCATCCTCGTCTCTTTTGACGCCACAAACTTTTTCAATACTAACCCCAGGATTTTGAATGGGGAAAAGCGTACACGTCCACTCGATACCAGTTTAGCAGAAGGCGTCTACCATAATTGCTCTTGGGTCTTCCACGACCGAGCAAAACACTGGGAGCCTTTTTGAAATGTATGTTGCGAATAGATCCACATGAGGAGTTCCCCACAGAGACCAGAGATCGCGACATACTTCCTCGTGCAGAGTCCATTCTGTATGAAGGACCTGGTTCCTCCTGCTGAGCCTGTCCGCCCTCACATTCCTTACTCCCTGTAGAACCTTGACAGCAGGGAGATGTTCCTGTGAGACGTCCAAAGTAATAGGTCCCTCGTGAGTTCGTAAAGGAACGAGGAGTGTGTCCCTCCCTGTTTCCGAATGTAGGCAGTGCGGTGGTGTTGTCCCACGTTTACTTGTACTACCTTGTCTCTCACCAGAGGTTCTAGGCTCTTCAAAGCCAGGTGTACGGCGAAGAGCTCTTTGCAATTTATGTGCCAGGACACCTGTGCTGGTTCCCAGGTGCCTGACACTTCCTCCGAGCCTAATGTCGCTCCCCAACCCGTCTCCGACGCGTCGGAGAACAACACTAGGTCTGGTTCTGTGATCTTAGAGAGATCCCTTTGTTCTCTTCCAGAGGCAGCAACCACCACTGTAGGTGTGCCTTTACCTCCACTGGAATGGGAAAAACGTCCGACAGTTGTCCGTTTTTCCAGCTCCAAGACTTCTTGAGGAAGAATTGAAGTGGACGGATATGAAGTCTTCCCGAGAGGGAAGAATTGTTCCAGCGAGGAAAGCGTCCCCAGAAGGCTCAACCATTATCCTCGCTGACGTTTGCTGTTTCTCTAAGAAGAGAGAGATTATCCTCAAACCTTTTGCGGTTCTCTCTTGCGAAGGAAAAACTCGAAAACCCCGAGAATCCATCCGAATCCCCAGATAGACTAGGTCTTGTCTGGGGGTCATCTGAGACTTCTCGAGGTTCACAAGCAATCCCCAACGCCTTGGTCAAATCCAGAGTTAACTTTAGGTCCTCCAAACACTGTCTCTCCGATCTGGCCCTGATGAGCCAGTCGTCTAGGTACATCGAGACATTCACTCCTTTGAGATGAAGAAATCTCGCCACATTCCTCATCAGGCTTGTGAAGACCTGAGGAGCTGTGGACAGGCCGAAACACAAGGCTCTGAACTGAAAGATCCTTCCCCCCGTCATGAAACGGAGGTACTTCTTCGATGAAGGGTGGATCGGGACGTGAAAGTAGGCGTCTTGGAGATCTAGAGACACCATCCAATCTCCTTGTCGTAATGACGCTAGGACTGAAGCAGAAGTCTCCATGGAGAACTTCTCCTTCTGAACAAATTTGTTCAGAGCGCTGACGTCTAGTACTGGTCTCCAGCCTCCCGAGGCTTTCGCCACTAGAAAAAGGCGATTGTAAAACCCCGGGGAGTTTTGATCCAGTACTAGTTCTATGCACTCTTGTCCCACATTTGTTCCACCATCGATCGAAGAGTATCCCTCAGCACAGGATCCTTGTACTTTGGCTGATAGTTCCCTTGGTATTGACGTTAGGGGCGGAGTATTCAGGAAAGGGATACGATATCCCTTCCTTATGATCTTTAATGAAGACGCGTCTGCGTCTATCAGTGTCCAGGCTTCCACGAATTCCAGGAGCCTGGCACCTACTGGTGTTTTGGAGGAGAAATGTTTCATTTGCCCTTTTTAAAGGGACGAAAGGCGGACCTACCTCTTCTCTCTGGAGCCTTCCTTCTTGCGGGAGGTCTGGAGATCGGACCACCTCGAAAGGGCTGCCTAGAAGTGCTAGGTTCTTTCTTGTCCGACACTAAAGCAGGTTTCTTTCTTCTTCCTAGCTGACTGCGTCAGAAGATCCTGTGTCGCCTTCTCAGTTAAAGAGTGAGCTACGTCCTTCACTAACTTAGAAGGAAACAAATAGTCCGAAAGAGGTGCATATAGCAGAGCTGCCCTCTGCGCATGCGAGACTGCCTTTGTTAAGAAGGCGCCATACACTGTCCTTTTCTTCAAAAGACCTGCGTCCAAATAATGCAGAGACTTCCAAAGATCCATCCTGTACTGCTTTGTCGATGCACGACAAAATGCATAACAGGGCTTCAGGTTCGATTCCCTGCGAATCGTGAGCTTTCTTGGACATCACCCCAAGGGACCAATCTAAGAAGTTGAATACTTCCATACATGGAAAAGTCCCTTGAGGAGATGATCCAGTTCCGAAATACTCCAAGTAACTGCGGGCAGAATTAAGACTAGGACGCCTTGAAGCGTCAACTAACGTCGAAAAGTCTGCCTCTGTAGTAGAAGGGAGAGCGATACCCCATATCCTCCCCCGTCTTGTACCATATGCCTCTTTTCCCAGCTAACCTTTGCTGGAGGCATGCAAAATACTGTCCTGGTTTAAGTCTTTCTTCGACTTCATCCAGGCGTCTAAGGCGTGTAAAGCCCGCTTCATCGAGATGGTGGGCTTCATCTTCAGAAAAGACGTAAGTCTTCTTCGCCTTCCGCACTCGAAAAGATGCGAGCGCGGAGAAGGAGGAGCAGCCGGAGTCAACTCGTCTCCGTATTCCTCCAGAAGCATGGTAGTCAACACCTTATAGTTGGACAAGCCCTCTCTTCCAAGATCGTCATCCTCCGAGTTTCGTTCGAACTCGTGATAATCCTGAGTTTCTGTTCTCCTTTCAGAACTTTCCTCTTCTGGGGGAGACAAACTCCTGATCGGAGAGGGGCTAAGGGAATGAAAGTCTTTCCTTTTTCCCGTTCTGATCGACTTGGAAGGCGTCACAACCTGCGGCTTCTCTCGCGCTTTAGAAGACGTCATGTATGACGCTTCCCGCTCTCCGAGCGTCATGTATGACGTCTCTTGTTGACGTTTAGATGACGCTTCGCGTTCTGGAAGACGCTTCGCTTTCTAAGGGCTTCCTCCCACTCGGGCGTCACAATCTTGGACGGAGCGTCACGTCTAAGATCCTCTTGTGATTTGACGCTTCACTTCTAAAAGACGTCTTCCAAGCAGGTGCGAGAGGACGAGACTTCTTAATAGGAAGCGTCACGTCCTTCCGACGGGGCGCTAAAAACTCCCACAAGAGATGACAGTTGTTCTTGCACCGCCATAATGATCTTCCTTGACGCTTCTCCTACGTCTAGTGCCTGACGCCTTTCGTCATCACTCGGGGAAGAAGCATGATGGGGTACTTCCTCATAAGCGTCAGGTGACGTTGACGCCACCTTCGCCTTCTTAATAGCAGACGGGCGTCATCCACGAGAAGCGCTCCGGGCTAGAATCAATGTCTTGCTTCATATGACGCTTCAGCGGTCTCGATAAGTTCGACTCCTTCCTACCCTCGTTTAGGTGAGGGAGAGGGAGAGGACGAGAAACACTCGCGAAGGACGCTTTTCCTGTAGCGCCCTTGAGCTGGCTGCCATGAGCAAAGCTAGCTGAAGGGACGTCTGACCGTTGGGGATTCCCCACGACCTCCTTAATGCTTTCGACTTTCCTTCTCCTCTGGGCATGTGAGCTTGGAAGAGGTCTAGGCCTGGGAGCGCCGCAGGGGACGATCAAACGCCCCCTGACAATCACAAAACACTGATAGGGCTCACTTCACTATCACTAGCCTTACCTTTCGAGTCCGCCATCTTGGACTTCATGTCTCGAATCGTCGCTTTCAGATTGGCGATTTCCGATGCCGAATCCGAAAAGACACTCGAGAATGAGATTTATAGGGAGAATCTCCAGTAGTAGGTTAGAAATTATCATTGAAAGGCTCAATAGGCCTTGAATTCACACCTTTCAGTTCTTCTAACTCTATCCCTCTCTAACTTCTTCAAATAAGAAGGTCAAAGTCTTCCATTCTGCATTCAAACTCTCGCATTCCTTACAAGTGTTAATAGCAGAACACTGCACCCCCCCCCCTACATTTACGGATACGTGTGAGGAGGATCAACCGAAGCTTTCGGTATCCTCACCCTGCAGCCTACATTCACACACATTCTCACACTCACATTAGAATCAGACATACTGAGAAAATCCAAAAGAGTTATTCCAAAAACACAGTCCACAGTAGCGAATGCCAAAACACGATCCAAATACGTCACCAAAAGTCGAAAAACGTTGATCAAATGTTGAAAAAAGAATCCAAGTCAGGAGGTAATAACAACAATGTTGATACCACCGGCGACAGAGAAAATATGATAGAAAACGGGGATGGTTCCTAGTCCTGCCACCAGGGCGAGGCCGGTAGATCACCTGACCTACCTGTAGCGAGTGGCGCGAAATTTGAATTTCTGTCGGGGACGACGGAGTCTTAGCTATGTATATATCTGACAGGTAAGTTGATTGTATGAAATTTTCAAAGTTCTCACAGGACATAAAGTTCTTTCCATTTCATTCCCAACTAATTGAGAAAGGCCTTTTACTTCAAAAGTCCTAGGCCAAGGTCTCGAGGGGTTTTCATTTTTTGCTAGAAATAAAGGTTTTAAAGGACAATACAGCTGAATCCTTCTTAAAAACCCACTCTAGAGTCAAGCGCTTGCAGCTCTCACATCACTCTTTTCGCAGTGGCGAGAGCTATTAAGAAAATGCAGTTTTCTAGTCAAGTCCCGGAAAGTAGCTTTATCGGGAGGTTCAAATCTCTCCGACATAAGGTATTTGAGAACCACATCCAGATTCCACTAGGGGCGAGAGAAGTTCTTAATTTTTTAGTTTCAAATGATCTTAATCAAATCATGCAGATCTTTGTTATTCTCTATGTTCAGGCCCCTATTCCTGAACACAGCTGATAACATGCTCTTATAGCCTTTAATGGTTGACACTGCCAGATGAGATTCTTCTCGTAAAAAACAAAAGAAAATCAGCATTTCGTCACAGAGGTATCGGAGGAGGACAGCTTCTTCGCCTTACACCATCTACGGAAAATTCCCACTTCGATGGTATATCCGCATGGTTGAGGACCTTCTTGCTCCAGCAATTGCTTTTGCCGCTTCGCGAGAAAAGCCTCTCGCTCTGACCAATCTTCGATAGTCGAAAGGCAGTCAGAGCGAGAGCGTGGATATTTTTGTGATACCTCTCGAAGTGGGGTTGTCTGAGCAGATCCGTCCTTTCGGGAAGAGATCTGGGGAAGTCCACTATCCATTCCTGTACCTCTGTGAACCAATTCTCTTGCAGGCCAATAGGGAGCGATCAATGTCATCCTCATTCCCTCCGAGGACAACGAACTTTCTCATTACTTCCCCCAGCATCTAAAGGTGGGGGAAACACATACGCGTCTGATGCCCTCCAATCCATGAGCATGGCATCTATGGACAGGGCTCTGGGATCGTCCCCCAGCGAGCAAAAGTTCTCCATCCTCCTGGATAGGAATGTTGCAAACAGTCCACTTGCGGCTTTTTTTTTCCCCTTCCCCCAAAGAGACCATAGTTGCTGGCAGACTTGTGAATGAAGGGTCCACTCTGTTGGAAGGACCTGGTTTTTTTCCTGCTCAATCTGTCTGCTCTTATATTCTTCCCTCCTTGAACGAACCTCGTCAGGAGTCGAACCCTCCCTCTTTCTTCTGTCCATGATCAACAGATCCCTTGCTAGTTGGTAAAGGGAGAAAGAAAGTGTGTCCCCCCCCTTGTTTTTCTTATATAAGCCAGAGCCGTGGTGTTGTCCGAGTTGACTTGGACCACCACGCCTCTGACTTCGTTCTCGAAAAACTGCAGTGCTAAGTGCACTGCTAAGAGTTCCTTTGCATTTATGGCCAGGCTTAGTTGTTCCTGTCCAACTGGCCTTGACTTTGTTCGCGGGCGGGGGGGCGGTTGTGTCGTGGTCCGTCGGGTAATTGGTTCGGGGGTGGTCCGGGTTTCGTAACGGTACCTTCCGGTTCGTCCCGTCATTTGTGATTCGTGTCCCCGTGTAAGGGCCCCGGTGTTCCGGGGCGGTCGGCGTGCCCTAGTGTTGCTCCCCACCCCGTAATCCGAACGTCTGAGAATAACACTAGGTGAGGGTTCTGAAGGGCCAAGGACACTCCTTTGTTTCTTGTCAGTGGTCCTAACCACCATCGTAAGTGGTTTTTGATACTCTCTCCTATAGGAAAGGTATCCAAAAGATCTACCTTTTCTTCTGTTCCAACTCCTTCTGAGATGGAACTGCAAGGGTCTCAGATTCAGTCTCCTAGAGAGATGAACTGCTCCAGCGAGGAAAGAGTGCCCAGAAGAGAGCCATTCCCTCGCTGAGCTTCGTTCTTTCTCTAGGAAGACCGAGATTTTCTCCAACCCTTTCGAGATTCTTTCCTGGGATGGATACGCCTCGAAAACCCCGAGAATCCATCCGAATCCCCAGATAGACGATAGTCTGACTGGGGATTGTGTGAGACTTCTCGAGGTTTACGAGCAATCCGAGAGATCTGGTCAATTGAAGAGCTATCTCCAAGTCCTCCAAGCACTTTTGTCTTGTCTGCGCTCTTATAAGCCAATCATCTAGGTAAAGAGATATCCTCACCCCCTTCAGATGTAGCCATCTTGCTACGTTTCTCATCAACGCTGTAAAACACCTGAGGAGCCGTCGAGAGGCCGAAACACAAAGCCCTGAACTGATAAATCCTTCCCTGCACCATGAATCGAAGATATTTCTTCGACGAATGATGCAGAGGGACGTGAAAGTATGCATCTTGCAGGTCGAGGGAGACCATCCAATCTCCTGGACGGAGAGCAGAGAGAACCGAGTTGGATGTCTCCATGGAGAACTTTGTCTTCTCCACGAAGCGATTCAATGCACTCACGTCCAGGACAGGCCTCCACCCCCCCGAGGCTTTCGGCAACCAAAAAATAGGCGATTGTAAAAACCTCGGGAGTGCGGATCCTGTACTACCTCGATGGCCTCCTTCTCCAACATTTGCTGCACCAGTCCAAGAAGGATCTCTCTCTTTACAGGGTCCTTGTATCTCGCCGACAGCTCCCTCGGAGTCGTCGTCAATGGAGGGTCTGTTCTTGAAGGGGATGAGGTATCCTTTCCTCAGCACTTGCAGGGACCAAGAATCTGCTTTCATTGAAGCCCATGCTTCCGAGAATCCCAGAAGTCTGGCCCCTACTGGTGATTGGAGGACTGGAATCTCATTTTGCCGTTCTTCTTTGGAACTCTAATGGAAGATCTTCCTCTTTTCTCTCCTCCTCTCTTCCTTGGGGCTCGGCTAAAAGCTCTACCTCGAAAGGGCTGTTGGGCAGGTGTTGGCTCCCTCTTCGAGACAGAAGCAGCTGGCCTAGGCTTCTTAGCAGAAGTACCAGCAAATCCGTGTTGCCTTCTCAGTAAGCGTATGGGAAATGTCCTTTACCAACTGAGAAGGAAACAGCTGTTTAGACAGAGGGGCCGTATAAAAGAGAAGCCCTCTGTACTGGAGAGACTGCTTTGGTAAGAAAAGAACCAAAGACAGCCCTCTTCTTTAATACTCCTGTCCCGAACAAGGATGCCACTTCAGCCGATCCGTCCCTGCACTGCCTTGTCCATGCATGCCAAAACACTATGCAAGACTTCTGGTTCCAAAAACTGAGGGTCTTGAGTCTTGTTGGCCAAAGCCCCAAGGGACCAATCTAGGAAGTTAAAAACTTCCAAGACATGGAATATTCCCTTGAGGAGATGGTCCATTTCAGACATTGTCCAGCTTGTTTTGGCTGCTGGAAGTGCATGCCTCCTTGCCGAATCCACCAAGGTCGAGAAGTCCGCTTCAGCCGATTGCAGTGGAGGGAAGAGAAAGTCCCATAGATTCCCTGTGCTATACCAAATCCCTCTCTTCCCTGATAGCCTGGAAGGGGGACAGGTAAACACAGTCTTCCCCGCCTCCTCCTTGTCCTTGGTTTTAAGCCAATTCCCTACCGACTGCAAAACGCCCTCTTCATTGAAATGGTCGGTTGCATCTTCAAGAAAGAGGAGGACTTCGCAGCCTTCGTAACTCGAAAATAAAGACCGAGGAGAAAGGAGGGGCAGCAGGACTCAGAGACTCTCCAAATTCTTTTAACAAAGGAGGCTGCTAGTATCTTATAATCAGAAAGACCTGCCCCTTGTTTTCTTCAGAGTCCGAAACCTCCTCTAGTTCTGTTGAGTTTTATTCGGAGAAGAATGTGCGACCGGGGGACTTCTCTCTCGGGAATGCACAGGGCTTGCAGCAACACCGGCTGCAACCTGACAAGGGCTACGGTCGCTTGTGCGACATCTTGAGTCCCTGCCAGGAAAAGGAAGGCCGATGTTGTTCTTTTAACCCTAAGGCCCTCCTGACAAGGACGGCGGCCGCTTGTGCGACAACTTTCGTCCCTACCAGGAGAAGTCCTTAAATGTCGTTCCCTTTTTTCATGATCCATTCCTTCCCGACAGGGGCTACGATCACCTGTGCGACACCTAGAGGACCTGTCAGGGGAAAATTGATCTTGAGAAAAATCCCAAAGAGGAGCCTCCAAGTCCGCTTCAAACTCCGATAACTCATCTAAATTGTATTCTGGGTTGTACAAATCCTTGCGCTGCCTTTCAGGCGCTCTAGAACGCTTTACGTCTTGTTTCAGCCAGCTTCAGGATTTGGCAGGCGCCTTGCGCCTCCATTCGGACACTTCAGGCTCTTACAGGCGCTTTGCGCCTCGTTTCAGGCGCCTCAGCTCTTTAGGCGCTTTGCTTCTTCTTTCAGGAGCTTGCCTCAGGTCTCCCTAGGCTTTCTCTTTGCTTTTCCTTTGAGGCGTTCTAGGCTCTCCAGGCGCTCTATGTTTCATATCAGGCGCTCTAGGCTCTCCAGGAGTTAAATATTTCCTTTTAGCCACTTCAGGCTTTTCAGGCGCGTTGCACCTCATTCCTTTTACTTGAAGAGCTTTACGCCTCATTTCAGGCGCTCCAGACTCTTTTCGCCTCGCCAAAAGAGTTCCAGGATCTTCAGTTACTTTGCGCCTCCCTTCATGCGCTTTCAGGTGCTCAGGCGCTTCAGGCGCCTCAGGCGCTTCAGGCTCTTTGCGCTTACCTTTCAGGAGTTCGTCCGATTTCGGGAGTTCCAATTTTACTCCTCGATACGGACATCTCATGTGCTTTCTTCCTAGTAGGAAGTTCCCTATACACATCTTGTCGCCTTGACGGCGTTTTGCGCTTGACAGTAGCCTGACGTCTGGCTGGCGCCAGGGTCTTGGCAGCGCCTCGTCCGAGCTCTCAGATAGTTCTAAAGGACGGGATCTTTTGATAGGGAGAAATCTATCCTTCCTTCTAGGCTGATCAGATTTAATAACTCCTACTAGGGAAGATATCTGTTTCTGCATATCCTCTAGCATCTTCGTAGCTACGTCTCTCTTTCCAACCTCCGATGCAGGAGAAGAAGCTTCTGAATATACATTCTTCTTCCTCTTTTCCGGAGGATATTCTTCCGGAAATTCTTCAGGGCTTGAGTCGAATGAAGGAGACTTCCAAGTTCTCTTCGAAGGTCCTCGACAATCTATCTGAACTCCATCCTTTTTTAGATGAGGAATCAGACGAAGAAAAAAACACTGTTTCAGGACGTCTTTCCAACGACTATCCTTGGCAGCCCGGGACGTAACTACAGGATCTGCCGAGGGGGACGCCTGACCGGTGGGGATTCTCTGAAACCTCCCAGCGGCTTTCGACATTTCTTCTCCACTGGTCTTGGGAGCTTGAAAGAGGTCTAGGCCCCTGGGAGCGAGACAGCCGATCAGACGCACCCTCCACTTCACTGGGAACACTTTCACTGCACTTACCTTCCAGTTCTTTAATTTTTTTGTTCCATATGTTTAAGCGAAGCTTTCAGACTCGCAATTTCCGATGTTGAAGCTTGCCGATCCGATAATCGGGAAGGTAAAGCTGTATGGGAGGAAACAATAGGGTTATCAATAGGCAATAGTCCGCTAACTGGCTCGTTAGAGACCGACCTACTTACACTCTTGGAAGAGGCTTTTCTAGCCCTATCTCTCTCCAACTTTCTTAGGTAGGAATTAAGCAACTTCCATTCCTCCTCATTCAAATTCTTGCACTCATCACATGTATTCAATTGAGAGCATACATTCCCTCTACAATTTTTACAAGTGGTGTGAGGATCCACCGAAGCTTTCGGCAGTCTCGGCAAAACAATTCTCATTCACACACTCTGAACGAAATCGACACGTCAGACATTATGAGAAATTCCAAAGCCAAATCCAAAAAACAGTCCACAATAGCGTATGCCAAACCAAAGATCCAATACGTCACCAAATAGCAGTCCAAAAGATCAACGGCGTAATGAAATTCGAAATTCAAGTCAGGAGGAACTAGCAACGATGTTACTAGTACCAGCGACAGAGAAAATCGGTGGCTTAAAACGGTAATAGTTTCCTATTCCTGCCACCCAGCGGCAGGCGGCGGGATCACCTGACCTACCTGTAGTGTGTGCCGCTAAATTTGAATTTCTGTCGGGGACGACGGAGTCTATAGCTAAGTATATATCTGACAGGGAAGTTTGAATGTATGAAAAACCCATGTATGAAAATTTTTAGTGGGTTTTTCTTGAGTTTTAACAAAATAGGCTGTTTTTAGCAAATTTTATAGGGGTTCCAAACATTCGCGGGTTCTAACTATTCACGGGAGGGTCTGGTACACATCCCCCGCAAATACGGGGGAACCACTGTACTTCCTGGATCCCGGATGAATGGGTATATGAAAGTACACGTCTTGAAGGTCCAGGGTAACCATCCAGTCCCCTGGACGCACCGCTGCCAGTACTGAATCGGTTGTCTCCATAGTAAATTTTGTCTTCTCCACAAACAAGTTGAGATGACTTACATCCAGTACTGGTCTCCATTCCCCCGAGGATTTCGCTACTAAGAAAAGTCGGTTGTAGAATCCTGGGATGAGTGGTCCAGAACAGGTTCTATTGCTCCTTTCCTGAGCATAGAAAGGACTTGCTCTTGTAATGCTTCTTCTTTCACTGGATCGTTGTAGTGAGCTCCAAGATCCCTTGGTGATATCGAAAGAGGTGGTTTCTTAAGGAAGGGGATCTTGTAACCTTCCCTGGCTACCGTGACGACCCTTTTCGTGCCAAATCTCCCAAAACTTCTGGAGTCTGGCCTCAACTGTTGTCTGAAGGACTTGTTCTTCATTGTTTATTACTGGGCTTCGAACCTCTCTTGGGAGGAGCTCTTTTTCCTCTGAAGGGCGGCCGAGAAAAAGTCTTGCCTTGAAAGGGCTGATTAGTCTGTCTTGACTCCTTAGGTGTCTTCCTAACAACTTTGGGGGGCAAATATTTCCTTACCGAGGACGTCAAGAGATCCTGGGTCGCTTTCTGAGTCAGGGATAGCGAAATATCCTTGATTAGATCTGAAGGAAAAAGCTGATCCAAGAGTAGAGAAAAAACCAACTCTGATTTCTGAGCGTTAGAAATGCCCTTTGCAGCAAAAGAGCACAGGAGGGACCTTTTCTTCAATACTCCTGCAGCAAAAAGCGATGCCAACTCATTCGCCCCATCCCTCAGGGCTTTGTCCATGCAGGACATAATAACTGCTTGGAAGTTGAGATGTAGATGATTCCTTATCTTACAAGGTTCGAGCCAGAGCCCCCAAGGACCAGGCAAGAAAATTAAAAACCTCAAATGTTCGGAAAATGCCTTTCAAGAGATGATCCAACTCTGAAGACGTCCACCAAATTTTGGCCGCATTCAGAGCATGTCTGCGGGAACTGTCTACAATGTTGGAAAAGTCCCCCTGGGAGGAGGCAGGTACTCCCAGGCCAAGACTTTCCCCCGTTGCATACCAGATTCCCGACTTCGATGCTAATTTGGCTGGAGGGAAGGCGAAAGAAGTCTTACCCGCTTCCCTCTTATCCTTCAACCACGTATTGATCCTTTGAAGAGCTTTCTTTGCTGTAATAGATAGCTTCATCTTCAAAAACGATGACTTCTTAGGCATTTTGTTCTTCGAGAACTGAGAAAGGGGGACATCGGAGCTGAGGGTTGAAATTCCCCTTCGAAGATTGACAGGAGGCAATCAGTTAACTTCTTATAATCTGAAGAAGGTGCTTCGCCATCTCTCTCTTCTTCAGACGCTAAGTCTTCCATCTCCTCTTCTGCTGAAGACACATCTTGTAATCCAAAGTCTTGTCGATGAAAATCTTCTCTAACACAACGAGAAGAAGACGGGTTAGCGTCCTGCCGCCTGCGTCCTGCGTCCTTCGCTTGAGCTGCGTCCATGATACGTGAATCCGCTTTGATCTTGCGTCCTGCGTCCTGTATGACGGAGCGCTCGTCCGTCTTAGCCGGCACCGTGCGTCCTACTCGAGAAACCGAAGTGCGAGGAGGAGGAGGCAAACTCTCATGATGTGTCCTCTTGGAGGACTTGACGGGGAGAGAAACATCCTTACGTCTTGAAGAAGGCTGCTCCGTTGCTTCCCACAACTTAACTAAATCGGCTAACTTCCCTTGCATCTCTTTAAGAAAGTCTTTAGTTTCCGTTTCCTGACGGGATGCATGCGCATGCGGGGATCGAAGGTGAGAAGCCCTGATACGACAAGAAGCAAAGACTTGAGGTCTGCGAGACAGAGAAGACACAGGAGAGCGCACCCAGGACGCAGAAGGAGAGCTCTTATCAGGCGAACCGCCGGCTATCAGACGTCTTGCGTCCTCCCTTGAACGAAACGATCTCCTCCTTTTGACCGGAACAACATCCTCATCCTCACTCGATGAGAAAATCTTGGGGCTACTCCACCTCTCTTGCGCGTAGCCGAGTTCATCCTGAGATGACGTAAGTCTGTGCATCCTCTTAAGGGGACGCGATTCTTCCGCATAGCGTCGATACCTGCCTGACACAGAACTATCGGTAGAAGAAAAAACACTTCCCAGTGTCGCCTTTTCTATGGCGCACTGCTGCAGCCTGGGACGCAACAGGACTGCCTGAAGGGACGACTAATCGTATGGGGACCCCTCTCGCCTCCCTTCGACTGTCGACATGCCTTCTCCCTTGGGTCCGGGAGCTTGGCAGCGGTCTAGGTCTAGGAGCACGAGAGAGACGATCAGCCGCCCCCTCCACTACACTGTCATAATCAAAAGCACCCACTTTGTCCGTAAGACGCTGAATCTGATCGCCCATTGATGCAAGGGCGGCAAACACTTTAACATAATTAGGATCCTCAGAAACAGCAGCAGGCGCAGGAGAAACCTGAGGTGAAGGTTATACAACTTCTACTTGGGAAGGAGGAGGAGAAATAACTGAAGCATTCAAGGCCTTACTAGAAGAGCCTGACCTCTCACTCCGAGACACCGATCTCCTCACTCTATCTTTCTTTCTTTTCAATCTCTCTACGTATTTAGTGAAAGTCTTCCATTCTTTCTCATTCAAACTTTCACACTCATTACACCTATTATCCCAAGTACACACACCCTCTCTACACTTCTTACACACTGTGTGAGGGTCTACCGAGGCTTTCGTTAGTCTCACCCTACACCCTTCTTTCACACACACTCTAAAAACAATACCAGAATCAGACATTGTAAGAAAATTCAAACGCGATTGCCAATCCAACTTTCCAATACGATACCAAAAGAATCCATCCAAGTACAGCAAAAAGTCAGCTAACGAGCTTGAAATTCAAGCAGGGAACCGTCAACGATGTTGACGGTTCGGCTGGCAGAGAAAATCTGACAAAAATGGGAATGGTTCCAAGCGCCAGCGCCATGTGGGAACGGGGTGGTGGCGATCACCTGAAACTACCAGTGATCTAGCGGTTGCCGCGAGTTTTGAAAATTCTGCCAGTGCGACAGAGAATATAGCTATATATATACCTGCCAGGTAAGTGTCATACATGAAAAATGACAATTTGTCGAAAATTGCATTTTTCCTAACTATACAAACCTGAGGTCTTTAACAATAGGAAGTAGCTAGCGGCAGCTGGAACGGTCGTAAGCTTCGAACAAGGGGAGAACGGTAGTTAACTGCTTGTCCGATCGTCGCGCGCCGCGCGACTGGGAGGTAAACAAATCACTTTTGCTTTTGGCCCATGCAAAATACGCAGAGTGAGGGGTGGCATGAGGAGGGACTTTATGTTAAAGGACCTCAGGTTTGTATAGTTAGGAAAAATGCAATTTTCGACAAATTGTCATTTGTTCCGATACGTAATACAAACCATCGGTCCTTTAACAATAGGAAGACTCACTTCTTGGTGGGTGGAATCTGAGTCTTTTGATGAACAGACTGGTGTTCGTCCATCCCTGGAATGCCTCCCTGGTCGTAAGAGCGAGGGAGGGATCCAAGCCTCTGTCCATTGATCGGGGTGTGGCACGCAGGATCAATGGTCAGACCTCTGGGCCGAGTACTAAGAGAGAGGCAAGCGTATCTCTTCGTGACCAGCATTGTAAGAACTTTTTCCTTTACATGAGCCAATGTAAAGTAATGAGTTTGTCTCATGTTGGCATCCACTTCTCCCCCTTGTTGGAGAAGTGGTGGATATTTACTCCTATCTCTAGTTAAAGAGATAGGATGGAGCTCTGTTGAATAGCTTACCTGCATCTGACTTCCTTCCAGCAAGGTACGACAGTATCCCTCTTGCCCACAGGTAGAGGTAGAAAAAGATGGTGAAGAGAAGCCAGTCACTCTCTCATTCACACATGCATTCTCCCAGTCATACCAGGAATCGATGCTGTTCTGCCTGCTCGGGTGCTGGGTAAGCTTACACAACGTGTTGAGCAGCCACCACAGGTCCCAAGGAAAAAGTATCCAAGGACTTGTGGGCAATATCCCGAAGGTAGAAGGACGTGAAGGTGGTCTGGTTGGCCCAGACACCTGCCTTCAGGACCTGCGCCACGGAGAAGTTCTTACGGAACGCTAAGGAGGGTCCGATACCTCTGACTTCGTGGGCTCTCGGTCGGAGCGTACGGATGTCGTCGCTACCATCAGCTTCGTACGCTCTCCTGATCACCTCACGTAGCCAGAAAGAAAGCGTGTTCTTGGAGACTTCTTTCTTGGTGACCCCAGTGCTAATGAAGAGGCGTCGACACTCAGGCCTGAGATGTCGAGTTCTCTTCAGATAGCGCCGTAGCGCCCTCACAGGACAAAGCAGCATCTCATCCGCATCGTTATCTGTAAAGTCCAGCAGGGAGGGGATCGTGAAAGACTCGAACCTGTCGTCAGGGATCGACGGATTCTGAGTCTTAGCTACGAAGTTCGGGACGAAATCGAGCGTCACAGATCCCCAGCCTCTGGTATGTTTAACCATCATAAGAAAGGCCATGTAGTTCCCCTACTCTCTTCGCCGATGCCAGGCCAGCAAGAAGAGGGTCTTGAGGGTCAGATCCCTGTCTGACGACTCTCGGAGTGGCTCGAACGGTGTTCGAGTCAGACTCCTAAGGACGAGAGTCACGTCCCACAGCAGGGGGCCTGAGTTCCCTGGGTGGGCAAGACCTTTCGAAGCTCCTCATTAGCAAGGATATCTCGAACGAATTCGTGATGTCCAGTCCCCTCAGTTTTAGGACGAGAGCCAGAGCGGCTCTATATCCCTTAACTGTGGGTACTGAGAGGAGCTTCTCTCGGCGAAGAAAGAAACACGAGGAAATCCGCTATACCTGCTGAAGAGTGGCTCTGAGAGGAGACAAACCCTGTCTACGACACCAACCACAGAAGAGACGGCCCACTTCCCCTGGTATACAGCTGCAGAGGACTGTCTGACGTGTCCAGCCATCTCTGTTGCTGCGCTACGAGAAAAGCCTCTCGTTCGCAAGAGATGGTGGATAACAGCCAGCCGTGAAGTTGAAGGGACTGGACTGCGCGGTGGTACCGTTCTACGTGTGGCTGGGCTAGAAGGTTGTGCCAGTTGGGTAGCTCTCTCGGTGCGTCTGCAAGAAGAGCCAGCAGGTCCGGATACCAAACGCTTGAGGCCGTTTGGGAGCCACCAGGATCATTCTGAGATTGGGAGTGACCAGCGCTCGACTGATCACTTTCCGAATCAGACAGAAGGGAGGAAAGGCGTAAGCGAAGAGGTTGTCCCAGGGGTGTTGGAGAGCGTCCTCTGCAGCTGCCCATGGGTCCGGCACGGACCGAGAAGAACACCTGGATTTCCTTGTTGTGCCGGGTGGCGAACAGGTCTACGACCGGTCTGCCCCCACAGGTTGAAGAGCCTTTCCGCCACATCTTGGTGTAGAGACCATTCGGTCCCTATCACCTGATCCCGACGGCTGAGCTTGTCCGCTACTACATTCCTCTTGCCTGGAATGTAGCGTGCTGACAGCTCTATCGAGTGAGCCGTGGCCCACTCGTGCACCGCTGCACCGTCAACTGATGGAGCGGAAGAGACACTAGCCCCCCCTGCTTGTTGACATATGCCACTACTGTGGTGTGTTGTCGCACATCAACACACTGAGTGTCCCACCAAGCGGTACCCGAAACTCTTGGAGTAGCGTTGAACGCCGCCTTGAGTTCCAGGGACATTGATGTGAAGGTGCTTCTCGTGATGGTCCCACACACCTGCAGTCAGCAACTCCTCCAGGTGTGCGCCCCATCCCTCGGTCGATGCGTCTGAGAACAGAGCATCTCCGGGGGGGAGTGCGTATGGGCACTCCTCTTAGAGGTTCTTGTCGTCGAGCCACCAGGCTAGGTCCTGCCTCACCTTGTCCGTGATAGCCACGGGAAAAGTAAGGAGGATCCTTGGCCTGAGACCAACTCTCCCCCTTAGCCTCCACTGGAGAGACCGCAGGTGAAGACGCCCGTGAGGGACTAACTTCTCGAGTGACGACAGATGGCCGATCACGACTTGCCATTGCTGTGGCTGCCTGTTTCCTGCCGCGACAGGAAACCGGCCGGCTGCCTCCCTGAATTTGCTGATACGCAAGTCTGCGGGAAAGACTTGCCCTGCTACCGTATCTATCAGCATACCCAGGTACTTCATCTTCTGCTTGGGTTCGAGATCGGACTTCTCGTAGTTTATCACGATCCCCAGATCGCGACAAAACTTAGGAGTCGATCTCGTCCTGTAGCAACTGCGAGCGGGAGCTCGCCAGGACCAGCCAATCGTCGAGATACCTCAGAAGACGTATCCCGTTCGAATGGGCCCAGCCGACACCAGAGAACACTCGCGTGAACACCTGTGGGGCGGTTGAGAGACCGAAACAAAGTGCCCTGAATTGGTACACCAGTCCCGTCGAAGATGAAGCGGAGGTACTTTCTGGAGGACTGATGGATGGTATTTGAAAATACGCGTCCTTCAGGTCCACCGAAAGCATGAAATCGTTCCCCCTGATCGAGTCGAGCACTGAGCGTGCCGACTCCATCGTGAACCGCGTCGTGCGAACGAAGCGGTTCAGGGGAGAGAGGTCTATCACCGGGCGCCAGCCCCCCGATGCCTTCTCCACTAGGAAGAGGCGGCTGTAAAAGCCTGGTGACTGGTCCTCCACGATTTCTACAGCTCGTTTCGCCAGCATGGTCTTGATCTCCTGTCGAAGAGCGTTGTCCTTTGCTGATCCCTGGACATAGGTCTGTAGATGGACGGTTTGGAGATGAGGGGGGGCCGAGACTCGAAGGGTAGTAGATATCCCTCCCGAAGGACGTCTACTATCCAGTTCTCGGCGCCGTAAGCGCTGCCAAGTCGCCCAATGGCTCGCCAGGCACCCCCCCACTTCCGGCAGCAGGTGAGGGGGAACGCCGTCCCCTAGCGTTTCCCTCCTCGTTTCGACTTCTTTCCAACACCTCCTCGGGGAAAGGAGGGCTGGGAGGAGGGCTGGTTGCGGCCTCCTCTCGCAGAAGTCGAAACAACTGGAGTCTTCACACGGGGCTTGGACGGTGCAACCGTCTTCGCCGCCGTGGAAGCGCTAGCCAAGCTCTTTGGTTTGGCCGCAGTTACTCGAGGTTGCCCAGAAACCTTCGAGACTGCCTGGGGACTAAGCGGTCACTCTCGTCAGTGCGCCGCCGTTCCACCGCAGCGTCCACCATCTCTCCAGGAAAGAGAGCTGGGGAACTCCTAAGAGGTCCTATTTCTTAGCCCGGAGTGCCGCTCACGCCCAGCCCCCTTGGTCACTCGGGTAAGGACTGCGTCCCTACGCCGAAGAACCAAGTTGGCCCACCACAGGTTAGCAGTCTGATGGGCGAGGTAAGAGATTGCTCTTCCTCCAGACTGGCACAGTCTCCTAAAAGAAGCGTCGTCTTCGAGAGCAGAACTCCCGGAGCCGGCCGCTACCTTGGATATTGTGAGGGACCACAAATCCAACCAGGAAACTGCCTGGAATGCTGCCATAGCGGTAGATTCCAGGGCAAGTGCCTCCTGCTGCGAGAACCATAGGTTTCTCCGACAGGAGCTGCTGCAGGGACACACCTGGAGTCAGCCTCGCTAACTCCGGGTTAACCTGTTTCGGCAGTATCGGGTCTTCTGATGGCACGTAGAAACGCCTCTGCCGCTGTAGAGGAGGAGGAAGCAGCTTAGAGGACCGTCCGGATTTTAGCGAGTCCTCCCGTCCTGAGACGATCCAGGACTGAGTCCGCCAGCTCTGATCGTGGCAACCCCATCATCATTTTGGGCTCCCTCTTGGGACCCCAAAATGACTCGAGCCGGGACGTGGGCTCCGATGGTGGTAGCGGCGATCCTTCCGCGAGGCCATTATGCAGACGCATCAGCTTAATGACTTCCGCGAAGTTCCTCTGTATCTCGGGCGTCACAGCGTCTTGTGGAGTAGGACCGTCCAGTCCCTCAACAAGGAGCATATCCCCTCGATACTCCTCCTTCAGAAGGAGGAACAGCGACAGACACCCTGACGGTCGCCTCCAACTACTTGCGCGTACGTCCTGGTCGGTCCTAAGACCGTGCCTGAGCCGTACGGCGTCATAGCCGGGTCACGAGCGGCGCAACCTCTCGTGATCGCTCCTTGGTACCTCGCTCCTCCCGGTATAGCCCGAGGAGGTTTGAAGGTATAGGAGAGGCAGACCTGACGCTCCCCCACGCTCGCTGGCAGGACCAGCGTGCGTAGTAGGGCTGCTGCCGATCAACGTCAACCAAACCCCCGCGGTGACGGTCCTAGCAGTAGGCCTAGCGTCGCCGCTCGCCTGGGGCGATTGGCTCGGCTGAGAACGTCGAGACCGCTCTCCAGCGTCAGGCGAGCTGCCCGCTGGTCACCGTCTCCGCCCCCGGTCCATCGGGAGCGGCGGACGGTGACCTGCTAGGCTCCCTTTCGCGTCGAGACCGGCCAGCGTCCTCTCGGCGCGTCAAACCGCTGGTACCAGCCGTGGCTGGTACCGGCGGCCGTGGGGACTCCTTCCTCGCCTCAACCCGTGGCCGGTCAGTGACCGTCACGTCAGCCCGAGCAGCCGTTGGTCGCTGCGAGAGCGTCCACTGGCCTGGCGAGAGTCGTGTGCACGACTCTCGCCAGTCTTCTGCTCCGTGCCGCTGTCTTGACGGCGAGCGAGCTCGGTCGTCGAAACTTTGGCTGGACGGTCCTCTTTAGAAGAGCGTCCACAAAAATCGGTGCTTCTCGCGAACGATAAGGCAGCCGAGACGGAACCTGGTTTAGCGGCAGAACCACTAGCACCAGGTGAGGACGCACCAGCCGAGGCTGATGCACCTCTGGTCCCCTTCCGTCGACTTCTTCTTTGCAGAAGAAGCGACGGGCCCCGCACCCGAAGGAACAGGAGGACCAGCAGAAGAGCTCCCCAGCTCGCCTGAGCGAGCCGGGCCCTTAGAAGATCCCGAAGGAGTCTTCTTAGGGGGGGAGGAGGCAACCTTCTTCTTCTTCGGCTGTTTGGGCCTTAGAAGTCGAAGGGGAAGGAGAGGCAGCAGACGACAAGAAGAAGACGATGAAGACGATGACGACACCTTCCTTACCTTCTTCCTCTTCTTCTTCTTCTTTCGCCAGTCTCCGCAGGACAGACGTCAGGTCTTCCATCCAGGAGGGAGCCGGGGCAGTTGCCGAAGCAACAGGGCCCGACTGCACCTGTCCGGAAGGACCTGAGACTGTTACAGCAACACCAGCAGCGGGAACGGCAGGAACAGGTCCGGGTTGAACAGCAGGGGACAGCAGGAACATCTGAAAAAGTAATGTGTACCTGAAACGGAAAGAGTCGCTGGAGCGGCCACAGGTACGGCAGGCACGGCAGGTACTACGGAGAGCCAGGCGTCCTGTCGACAGTCACCGTCATCCGTGGCACTGGCGGCAGGTCCAGGGGGGTACTCTTGGGGCAGCGGAAGTCCGGGGTCGGCAAAGGAAAAAATCCAGGTGGTGGTGGTATCGTCCTCTTTGGAACGGCGGCAATTGGTTTTTGTACTGCCACCGTGGGTGTCACCGACATTATATGAGGCGTATATACAAGATGTGGTGGCATCTCATACGCAGGGGTAGTTAATGTGGTCGTCGTGGTGGTCACCGCACCATGAGTGACCACGGCCGACCCCGCCAACCGCTGTAGCAACCCTTGGATGCTGGGCACTCCCTGCATGTCCCCAGCGACTCCCCCTCCCACACCTGTCCCAAGTCGTCCTTCGCTGCTGGCACACCTGCGGAAGCAACAGTCGGGTTAATAGGAGGGGCTTCCCCGCGCCTGGGGGGTGAAATACCCCCCCCAGAGCGGACAGAAGACCCCGAATACAACTGTACGTCCGGGTAGCGGGCGCCCTCCTCCACACTCGACGGATCGAGAGAGGAAAAGGACTCCGCTACCCCCCCCGCAGGGGAAGGCGCAAACCGTGGGGGCTGGCCGGGAGGCAGGAAAGAGGACGAAGTGTCCGTCACCAAAGGAGTCACTGGACTTTCCGATGACTTCTTGGCCGGCCTAAGTCTCTTCCTGCCCTCGTACAGCACCCACTGCGCCTCGGACCAATTCATACAAACCATACATGGCTCGTTGCGGGAGCACTCTCGCCCTCGACAACGAGAACAAACCTCGTGGGGGTCCACCTCAACAAAAGACCTGAACCCCCCACATTTACGTCCCTCCAGCCCGGGACACACTCTACGGGCGACTGGAGGGCGCGGTGAAATCTCAATCTCCTCTAATTCACTCATTGCAAATCAATTGAATAGAGAACAAAGTACTTACAATCACTCCTGATATACAGAAAGAGAAAACAAATACTCAAAGATGAAGCAAACGACAAGCGGGCAGAGCGATGGCGAACACGTCCTTCCCCACACACGGCCGAAAGCAAAAGTGATTTGTTTACCTCCCAGTCGCGCGGCGCGCGACGATCGGGACAAGCAGTTAACTACCGTTCTCCCCTGTTCGAAGCTTACGACCGTTACCTTCCAGCTGCCGCTAGCTACTTCCTATTGTTAAAGGACCGATGGTTTGTATTACGTATCGGAACAAATAGGTGATAGTGATGACAGTAGTGACAAGCACAATTAGCTACAAGGTACTACCAGTCCCGTTTTACCTTATTATACACTGATTGTTTTGGTTGTATGGACAATTACAAATGAAACGGAATAGGGGGAAACACCGCCTTGGATCCATCGTCATCGGGTGGATCAGCCTTATTCTCTCGATATTTAATTGGTGAAACAAGAATACAATTACAACTTTAAGCATACCATTCAAAAAGACTGAAGTTTAGTCAACATAATGTGCTATATGAAAGTGCCATATGAACTAAAATAAGCATGTGAGGTCTTCATAAATTATGTTTTCAAAGCAGTTTTTAAATCGAATATGGTGTCGACCGACTGAGGTGCCGTTTGTAACCGGCATTGATCCAACGTCCTTCCCAGCGGTCATTTGAACAATATTAGCGTATATAGGGTAAAAAACCGCATGGTACAGGGGTGGACCATGTACGATCAATGTGTACAACCCCAAAAAAAGTACATTATAACGCGTCCTGACATCGGAGATGGGCATCAGATGCGACTTGTTGTTGGTGAGAAACAAAGGAGCTAAACAGACCTCTACAAACGGTGTCAGGACGCGTTATAATGTACTTTTCTTGGGGTTGTACACATTGATCGTACATGGTCCACCCCTGTACCATGCGGTTTTTTACCCTATGTAACGTTTATTGATCTTGCTCAAGATTGCAGTTGTAATCAGCACAATAAACAACAATTTTGTTGCCTATAATAGTAAAAGTATGAAACTTTTTAATTCCTGGGGTCATGGTTTGACTGAATTCATTTTTACCTTGTAATCGGTGATTTTATTCTTACTGCCACCATCACAACTGAAACCCTCCACAGTGCTTCCTAGGGTAGATCATCACAGCAGGCCACGCAGGCCACCTACCATCAATGCAAGCCACCCTCCGAAAAACAAAAAGTACATTATAACGCGTCCCTGACACCCGAGATGGGCATCAGTCGCGACTTGTTGTTGGTGAGAAACGGAGCTAAAGACCTCTACTCTCCTTTCGAAGTAAGTATTTTGTTCCCCAAAGTTAGAAATTAAGGCCAAATTTTAAGATTTAAACAGATTTAAACAGAGGTACTGAAAACGGTCTCAAACGTAGTGCAAATCTCACCAAAACGCGTTCAACATTTTTACTTACAACTCGAGGTATTTAGAAGATTGACGCCATCTCGATTTTTACGGAGTAGCTTGTGTCAATAAACCTAACCATTTCCTGTGATAAATCCGCACACCACTTGTACCCCAGACGCTGGAGCACTTTTTTATCACAACAATCGAAAACACACGATTTCTCATCAACAACAAGCCAGGCGTAAACAGCTGTTGGGGTAGAAGATGACGAGAAGCGTGCTCTTGGCTAATTTTTAAATAAGTAGTAAAAACATCAATATTTGACATATTTATGATGATTAATTTGAAAATATTCGTTATTGAAAAAGTAACTCGACTCTGACTCAAATTAAGTAATTATTTTTCTGAATTAGAACGTTCTTTCAAGTTCGTATTATGACGTCACGACATCTTGACTTTCGTACCTATTGTAAATAATTGCTATACTCAACTGTCATTGCAGAACAGTTTTACCAGTTATTCATGCAGATTGTATCAGCTATACATGTAATTGTTATAATCGTAATGCATATATATCTTTATTATTTACTTTTTGGATATATGAAGATGTTTTTACTGCTGGATTATCGCCGTAGTGTGACGCAATCGTTTCGGTCCATGGCCTCTGTCTGTTTTCGCACCATAAGAAATTATGGGGCCGAATTTGCAATGACCAGAAAGTCGTTAAAGAGGAAAGTTAGCATTGAGGGGCATATGTTTTGACTGAGAAAAATACAAATTTATTCAATAGCTAGCTTGTAAAAAATACTTGTTATAAAAACTTGATTGACAACTAAGAAGCTGTCTACTATGGGTTTCAGAGACAGTGCAAGCAGGTTTTTGGGCAATACCTATTTCTGTAACGAACACTCTTAACAGAACGAGATTTTGCTATAGTGCATTACACCCAGTGCCGTAATTTTAATATAAGGGTACGTGAATCACTAATCGTAAAGAATAACGACACTTGTCCTTGTACCAAGAGACAAAAACTCCATTATGCAGAAATGGATACGAACACGCGTATAAAAGCTCCCACCTACCCTCTCCCCAACACCCCCCCCCCCTCCACCGCCATCCCTTTTCTTCTTCGTTTCCTCCGCCTTCCTTTCTCTCTCTCTCTCTCTCGTCTCTCTCTTCTCTCTCTCTCTCTCTCTCTCTCGTCTCTCTCATCTCTCTCTCCTCTCTCTGTTGCCATTCGGTATGTGTTGACCCTCCAAACTGGGTATAAGACTACACACAAAACGTTGAAATTGGTGAAATTAGGCTATGTATTGGAAGTATATATACATAAATATTAAAGCAATTTTATCATTATTGCATTACTATGACAACTAGAATTCATGGAAACAGTTTATAACCTGTTAAGCGTCACCCACGTAATAATACGTTTACCGCGATCTACTCGGTAGCGCCTTCAACGGGATATTACGTTCAAGACTTTAACTGTGCTTGTCAAGCCGTCAGCCCCGTAATAATACGTTTTACTCGTATAGAAAGTGTAGGAACATCATTTGGTACACTCTCAGCACATGGGAAACTTATTCCAGCCTGGCAACTCTTTCCTGGTGGTCGCTTATGCTAGAAAACTGCCTGTCCCTGTTTTGGTTTTCTTTCAATACGCTTCGGGCGTTTATCGAGACAAATTGGATTTCGCGTCTTTCACAATGAATGTCCCAAAGAGGAGGCATATTTCTTTAGGTGAGATCAATCAAATACTAGATGAGGAGTGTGATATTGATAACCTATTTGATGATGAGAGCTCTAGTTCTGAATCCTCCAGTGATGATACAAACTTTTCTTCCAATTGCGGGAGTGAAGATGACTTTTCTTTGCCGAGTGACTGGACTCCGAGAGAGAGAGAGAGAGAGAGAGAGAGAGAGAGAATTTCCTACAGTTAATTACAGTATGAATAACAAGCATAAAAATCAATATTAACTTTGAAAAACTATCATCAGTGCTATGATCGCTGATTACAAAAACAGCGTGACGGTACGTTAGGCAGCGAGCTCATCAGGGTCGGACGCTTAACAGGATAATGGAACGGCGTATGTGTGAAGCCTCCACTATGTGGCAACGATGATTTTGCCATCTTAGCATGCAAACATTAAAGCATGCAAACATTAAAGTTACATTTATTTCTGCATAACGATTATTTAAGAAATTCAAAATACTAATAAAGACTGAAATCAATGAAAGTGCTAGCAAAAACAAAAAAGTAAAAAAACAAAAAACGTAGTCGTCCTCTATGCACTTTTCCGTATTCGTTCCTCTATGGTTTTCGGCAGCCAGATGTACGAAAACGTTAGAAACATTTGATTTTATCTACTTTAGAAATATCTGTATTTTTATTTTTTCGGGGTAATTTTGGTTGCAAAAAAGGGATAATATACATGAATTAAATTAAATATTTTTTAAATAACAATGTAAATTTAAACTAAATAACGAGTAAAGTAAACAGTTTAGGGAATAAAACTTTGCAGTTTCGTCGTCTGTCGTCGTCTGTCGTCGTCTGCTTGTAATTGTGTTTATGGCGCGCGCGCTTAGAAACCAGGAACAGCAACGGGTTTAAAGTGCAATGTGGAGTGAACTGAGACCAAAATGTGTATAATAACAATCAAATAAGCACTGTGGAGTTTCAGTTGTGATGGCAGTAAGGATAAAAACCGCCGATTACAAGGTAAGAATGAATTCAGTTCCAACCATAACCTCCGGAATAACAAGTTTCATCATACTTTCACTAATATAGGCAACAAAATGTTGTTTTATTGTGCTGATTACAACTGCAATCTTGAGTAAGATCAATAAACGTTACATACATACGCTAACATTGTTCAAATGAGTGCTGGGAAGGCTGGGGAAAGATGGTGTCCGTCACTGATGAGAAACCGTCCATGAAAAACGTAGCCGCCATATTGGATTTCAAAACTGCCTTGAAAAACATATTTTACGAAGAGCTCACATGCTTATTTTAGTTCGTATGGGGCTTTCATATATCACAATATGTTGACGAAACTTCAGTCTTTTAAATGGTATGCTTAGAGTTGCAATTTTATTCATGTTTCACCAAATTAAATATCGAGTGAATAAGACCCGTCTACCGTGATGAGGGTTGGCCTGTACTGATGTTTCCCCCTATTTGATGGCGTCGATCTTCTAAGTTATTTACTTCTAAGTTATTTAATTGTAAGTAAAAATTTCGAAAGCGTTTAGGTGAAGTTTGTACTGCGTAGGCCACCCTTTTCATTACCCTCTGTTTAAAGTTTAAATATGGCCTTAATTTCTAACACTGGAAAAAATACTTCAAAAAGAGAGTAGAGGTGTTTAGCTCCGTCTCTCACCAACAACAACTCGTGACTGATGACCATCTCCGGTGTCAGGACGCGTTATAAGTACTTTTTCGGGTGTCCAGCCGTGATCGACGGTGAGTTGGTCAGTCCATGCGGTGTTTTTACCCTAGTAGGCTATCATTAAGATTCAGTCCTAGACTTCGACTGGATAGCTACCTACTAGGTATCGGGTTCTTTAATTTTTTTCTGTCAAGGGAAACGAACCTACCATCAAACAACACAGCAGACCTCCTCGTAACTATTTTCAAAGAATCA